>NW_007729598.1:1140-41278 GCF_000696425.1 Galeopterus variegatus
TAATAATAGGAGCCTTAAAATGCTCTTGCACCATATCTATAATAATGAGGATGAGACTACAAGAAGTCATGAGAAAAAAAAGCATGAATGGTGAAAATAAAGTGTTTGCACAAAGGCATGAGCATTAGACTGTGCAACTGTCTAGTTGCCGGTCAGGTCCCTCCCACCTGATCTCAGGTCTCTTTACATACTTTGCATTGTTGAGTTTCTCTTCATCGTCCAGGTTTTCTGTCTTCAGAAGGTCATAATTAATAGAACCTGGTTGAATGGCATCAATGAGATCCAGAACAGGCAGACTTGTGCTAATCCTTGGGTCCTGCACACAGAAACAGAGGGTTTTCCAACATGGCTCAAAGTTACTTCCATTAAGCTCAAGGGAAGTGGGTGATTCTTTCCTCTTAAACATGAGATATGTACAGCCTGGTCTGCGAAATGCCACAGTATTCCACACAGTGTCTCAAATCAGCTGTAGTTTCTGTAGGGGCACCAGTAACTTCCTAGAAAGCCCGTTGTCTGTCAACAGCAGGGAGTCATTCTCAAACAATGAATGGAAGGAAGTTAGCACAACTAGAGAAAAACATAAAGGTCAAGATATAATATGTCTTTTAGCTACCAGTAATACAGTAGTATAGTAGAGGATGGAATAATTTTAAAAAGAAACCATCAGAAAGGAGAGACTAAAGATATTAGGAGAAACCCTGCTTCCTGTATAAAAAATAAAGTGTTTGCACAAAGGCATGAGCATTAGACTGTGCAACTGTCTAGTTGCCGGTTGGGTCCCTCCCACCTGATCTCAGGTCTCTTTACATACTTTGCATTGTTGAGTTTCTCTTCATCATCCAGGTTTTCTGTCTTCAGAAGGTCATAGTTAATAGAACCTGGTTGAATGGCATCAATGAGATCCAGGACGGGCAGACTTGTGCTAATCCTTGGGTCCTGCACACAGAAACAGAGGGTTTTCCAACATGGCTCAAAGTTACTTCCATTAAGCTCAAGGGAAGTGGGTGATTCTTTCCTTTTAAACATGAGATATGTACAGCCTGGTCTGGGACATTCCACAGTATTCCACACAGTGTCTCAAATCAGCTGTAGTTTCTGTAGGGGCACCAGTAACTTCCTAGAAAGCCCACTGTCTGTCAACAGCAGGGAGTCATTCTCAATGAATGGAAGGAAGTTAGCACAACTAGAGAAAAACATAAAGGTCAAGATATAATATGTCTTTTAGCTACCAGTAATACAGTAGTATAGTAGAGGATGGCCTTTAATTCTAATAATTCTAAAAAGAAACCATCAGAAAGGAGAGACTAAAGATATTAGGAGAAACCCTGCTTCCTGTATAGGGGACATCCCAGAAGTGAATGACAGGGATAGTGATGAGGGCACAGTAGGACAAAAGCTTCAGTAGCTGCCCCTTTCTTGGAGATCTAAGGGGAAGAGAACTGTCATTGCCCAGGGAAACCGTAACAGCAATCATGTGACTCAAAGCAATGATGATAACTAATATTTGTTAGTGCCTCACGTTTGCCCAGCATTGTCCCAGGTAGTCTCACTTAATTGTTACCATAAACCTTAGGTGTAGGATCTAATTTTAATTTACAGATGAGTGCAGGGAGTTCCTGATGGTAAGTGACTCGCTGGAAAGTGGTGGAGCTGAGATTGAAATTTCAAATTCCAACTTAAAATCCTGGGTTCCTTCTTTGACGTTTGTAAACATTTTGATGTTCACACCTAGAGCCACGAATGCTCCTAAGGTGTGAATGTGCAAAACTCTGCACTGTCTGTTCTCCGAGCTCCTGCCTCACTAGGAGATCTCAGTCCTGGGGACCTGTGAGCACAACTGTGTGTCACAATCCAAGCACAGTGATGTCCAAGCACCTCAAACTTTTTGGATCCAAATCAGAATAAATTCTAAGCAAGGAACAGGACACAGGACCCCTGCCAGGTGCTGGTTTCTCTAGCACTGCTCTTCCTGAACAGGTAGAATAGTAGTTTTCAAAAATATAATGGGTTCATTTTTATTTACTTCTGGGTAATAAAAGAACTACCCCCAAATTAATATAGAATCACAACCTAATTTCTACCAATAGCCTTGGCCTCTATCTCCACGGAACTTTTTGGTGAAAAAGCACAAGGAAACAAGATGGAAAGATATGCATGTCGCCTTCGTTCCTGCATCCTGCCCACAGTCCTGTGGCGGTGCCGACAGGCACGGACACGACCAGCAAATGGTGGCAGATGGAGATGAGGAAGGGACTGCGGTTATTTCCAAAATGGTTAATCAGGAATGTGGAGCTCATCTGACATTTCCTTTAAGTTCACCGTGTGGCTCTATTCACTTAATTTGGTAATGACTTAGTGAGAAGACAGGAGGAGACAGGAGCCCAGAGTGTCACAAGGAGCAAAAGAATTGTCAAACATTCCTAAGAGTGAGCTCCACCATGGCTTGCCAAACCTGGCCCCCATAAGAACACCCCAGAAGATGCAGCGGAATGTCACAGGCTGCAGTGGCAGCTGTTTTACAAAGAGAAGCACACCTGGCCTGTGTGTAACTGGTCACCTCATCTACTGGCTAAGTGACCTGTAGATATATTCTGTTCTGCAACCTCACCCCACAAGTAAAAGGCACCCCCCCACTTATGGGCCATCCCCTGCAGTTAGAGCCGTGATCTCAGGAAGTTACCTGAGCTTCGATGTCCTCACCTATAGAATGAGGGAGCAGTAAAGCCGGCTCCACAGTGTCCCAGGGTGTGAACGGAGCCATTATGATCTAGAAGCCCCTGGTGCTCAGAGCTCCTTTTGACTTTGCTTTTCCTTGCTGCTTTCCCAAATCTCTTTCTGAAGGAACCTGCTCAATTTAATTACCAGCGTCCACTCCTAACTCTGCTCGGCTCTCCAGACTGCACGGTAAGCTGGAGGTGGGCAGAGGTGACCGCCACCTGTGACGAGCTCACGGCGGGTGAGCACGCCTGGCACAGCCCTACCCCCCCTTATCTCCTGCTCTTTCTGCTGGGAGGAGATTTGCATTCTCTCTTGATTTTGAAGCAGAGGATTGATATTATGACAGACGGCCTCACTGACCCTGAAGGGGTCTCTCCCCCCAGTTCTGACCTTTATACTAGAAAAATATAGTTAAGACAGCACAGACATTATGGTAATATGATCAAACGCCACAGGTCCCTTGAGGAAGAATCCAGCTAATATGAAACATGAGTTAAGAAATTTAATAAAGTATACTGTGGTTATTAATAAAAATGGGATTTGGATACAAGTACACAACTGCTTTTTTTTTTTTGGAAAAACATGGGAGATCTTGTAGAATTTTATATCTCACCATTACAATGTTAAAAATCTGAACCATGGAGGTGTGCACATTTAAAAAATATTATTATACTTTATGTTACTTTGAAAGAACAATGCCTAAAATGATGTGTAAAAAATGATGAGTTTTTAAAATGAACTATTATGGAAGAAAGTGATAAGAAATTTGTCAGTAAAATGGCCAATGAACATAGATGTAATAACAGGTCATTTACATAAAATCAAAATGGAAGGAGAAGCATTAAATACCTAACATCAAAGGTCTCTTTAAAATATAATGAAAACAATAAAGATAAGCATACGGCTCAGGTGGCCTCCAGCAGGAGAGGAGGAAGCTTACCTTGAAACTAGAGATGGATGAACTTTTCCCTGCTTCCTTCAATGTTTCATTCACCCAGTTGACAATAATGTCATCATTGACCTTCTGCCCACCACCAATTTCTTCGAGGATATTCAGTGTGTACCTGAACAAAATCAAGAATGAATTCTGGAAAAAAGTAGCTAAAGAATTCAACTGAACAAAAAGTAGCCAAAGGTAGGAATTTTCTTTTCTTTCTAGAGATATCACACAAGATAGTCTGGACATCATTACATTGGAGGGAAAAAAAGAACATATAATAACACTAGTTCCTTTTAGAATAACTTAAAATGTAACTTTATGGTTGTTGAAATGAATGCAAAGCAAATCCTTCCTTCTAAGCACTGTCTTACTCTGGGCAGGAAGAGAAAGCAGGAGAGAAGAAACACAAGGAAAAGAGAATGAAGCACAGGATTCCAACCAGTGACATTTTTCTTACAGGAACCATCAAAATCAAGGAAGAACTTCATATTAGAAAAGTCCGAGTAGCCAACATGAAAAAGAAAGACAGAAAAGAGTTTCTTTCTTATGTCATATGAGTAGAAACGTTAGGACTATTCCAACAAAGGTAATCTAGTCCGAGGGTTAGCACTGCCTTGGATACATACTGTTACGAGAATTGGTTTTTTGGAAGAAAACATTTATTAAGAAGACGCTTCAAACTCTTACAGTGCCATGGAGCAGAGAAGAATCACCATGCCCTAAAGCTACAGGGAGGAAGGGAAAGCAGCTGAGCAACAGGCAAGTTTGTTGACCTCATGGCTCAGGTTTGCAGGACTGGGTCAGATGACACATGAAAGACCTCCAGGGCTAGGATTACAGTGTGGCTTCTCAGACCGAAACTCAAGAGTCCTGCCACTGTATCTCTTCCGGAAGGGTTGACCTGAATGAGGTCGCCCTCCACCTGGGTGCCCCAGAATCTTGCTCACGCCATCCACTGGGTACCTTTCTTCAGTTAGTGCTTCTATAGAAAGCACAATTCTCCCACGATTTTCCTCATGGTTTTCAAGTTTAATTCCTGAAACAAGAGCCATGTCCTGCCTCCTCTAGGTAAAAGCACCTTCCCATCATTATAGATGGGGAGGAAAACTGTTCTGTAACTTTTCTTTACCAAAAAAATCACATTTACCAAACTGGTAGTGACATCTTCTCAATGACACCTCCCAAATCTCCCTCAGATCAACTGGTGCCTCTTTATTCTGTTTTTCCTCCTCACAAAATTTCCTTTTCAAAGTACAGTTCTGGTGATGTCATTTAAAGTGACTATGGCCTGAAGAATACAGGCTAAACTCTTTAGTGTGGCACGTGAGGCTCTTCCCGATTTGGCTCTAGTGTGCTTTGTCAATGCATCTCCAATTTCCTCCTTCCCTTCTGTCTTCCTTGTCCATCTCCAGCACACATCCACACATGCACACACACACACACACACACACACACACACACTCTCTCTCTCTCTCTCTCTCTCTCTCTCTCAACTGCACGGAACCATCAGCAGCTCCCCATCCATACCATGCATCATCCTGCATCCTTCTCCCAGGACTCAGTCATGCTCTGCCTGGGATGCCCTTCCTTCAAGTGAACTTCCAATCCTTTGAACAATTCTCAGCTCAAGCATCACTTTTTGGACCCATGCAGTGTATTCACCATTACTGCTACACTTGCTTCAAACCTGTTACCCAGAACTTTTGATGGAGTTGATGTCCACCATGTCCCTTTGGGCAGGGTCTGTGCACCCTGCTCATCAGGGTATTTTCAGAGGTTAGCACAGTGCCTGGTACTGCTGGGAAACTAGTAAATGAAACTGTAGAGTTGGGGGTGAAATCGAAGAGTGATTTTCTCCCAGGGAAAGCAAGAAGACAGTAAAGATGAGAAATGTTTAGTTTGAGCCCAGAAATGAAGCCAAAATGCTAACGAATAATGAGTACAAATGAGAGTGATTTTCTCCCAGGGAAAGCAAGAAGACAGTAAAGATTAGAAATGTTTAGTTTGAGCCCAGAAATGAAGCCAAAATGCTAACGAATAATGAGTACAAATGGGATAAGTCCCAGGTAGATTTTCAAAATATTCCTAGTTTGTGAAAGATCCTACTTTTGATCTATTCATAAAGATTAAATTTTATGGCACAACTGGCTTCTTGTTTCCTGGTAGTTAGCATGTATATAAAGTTATTAGCATTTACCATAACATTTAAGAATTTCCACCTAATAAATTTCTTCATAAGAAATGGTGAGTTAGAACTGGCTTCATTAGGTCCTGTCTGTATATAAAGTGATGGAACAAACGAAATATAATCTTCCAGCAGCTTGCCTTGTCTCAGGACTCAATTCTCACTTCCCTTCGTCAAGAGTTCCAGCCCAGCTTTGTGGACATGCTCTGGTAAACAGCAGTAGTGTTTTCCACCTACCTCTTGAGCTAGAGAACTAAATGGCACAAAGGGGAAGCCCACCTTTATATAAGAGTCTGTCTGCAAACGTAAGAAAAGCCACCAAGGAACAGGAAAACTTATAGAGGGGTAGGTAGAAAATTGTGGAGGCAGCTTATTGCATCCTGGGATTTAAGAACAGTCTCTCATGGTGGCACAGAGTTCTGCTGAACACAAAGCAGTCTTTCTGCCACTTCAAGTGAGATGCACAGGTCTGAAATGGAATCAAATAGCCACTTCTAAACACAAAAAAACAAAGGGAAGAAAGGATAGAATTAGGTGGGAGCCTCAACTCTAGAGAGTCCACTAAGCAATCACTCATCTATTTGCAGATTCAAAATTTAAAACAACAGCTCATCTGGCTTGTCTACCTAGATTTTCCCTTGTGAGATAATCACTCTGTATCATCAGCGTGTTTAGGGGCAACTGTGCTACTAAATGGAACACTCAGACAAGATCTTGATATTAACGGTGTTTGCAGAATGTGCTGCGCTGAAAAGCTCTTTGTCTCAATGAAACAGCAGATTAGCCCAGCTTTAGCCAGTTCCTCACCCAACAGAGGAGGACTGATGAGGGCGCTGGAGGGGGTGTGGTTATTACTTGCTTGCCCTCTGGTCTTCTGACACCTTATTTATTTAACATTTGGCACAGAGGGACAATTCTCGGTGTTTTGTTTTTCAAGGACCCATCCGGACTTCACCCTCTATAGCCTGTTGGATTTGAGGGGAGATCGCTCATTCACCTGCCTCTGACTCTTTGTTCATTCGCTTGAATGTAACTATCATTGCCAGGCGGCCTGCCTGTTTCAGGCTTTTGTACTGAAATTTATACACACTCTGGTTGCCAGCTTTCCCATCTGAGACCGACTTCCAGGCTATGAAGGGGAAAGAAGATTTAAACACACAGCTCTCATTTGTTCTTAGGGGGAAAAATGACACGCCATTTATTGTCCAGATAAATGACCAAATTAGCACATTTGTGCAATCCAATGAAAATAAATTCCAGCTAGAACTGGCTGTAAATTTAATAGATCTGTTATGTGTGGCTCTCAGAGCAAAAAAATTAAAAGAAATCCCTTCTGGTACCATTTACATAATCATCAGTCATTTCTTCTCCTTCAACAGTAATGTATTTCTCTGTCCACTTTCTTATATGTACAAGGCTTGGGTGGTAAACACTCATTAGAAGTATGGCTGATTGATCGGGTGGAGGCAGCAGCAGCACAGGAGACCTTATCATATATTTACCAGCCAAAAAGTAGGGCTTTGGGTCACATTTTTACAAAACTTCCAGAGCAAAGACCATATAACAAGGTGATTTTAAGATATTACAAAATTCAACACAGAAGAGAGTTGGCCTGAGTTTTGTTATTATTAACTTAGAATATATCAAAGATTATTTCATATTGAAACCCATGAGTCAATTTAACTGTTACAGCTAAGGTGATTTTTGCTTTGGTTTTTAAAGCAATCAGTACTAAAAGCCAATCTTTTAAGAATTAAAAACACATGTGAAAGACAATAAAGATAGTTTAGAAATAGTTTCTAGAAATATACTGGTGAGAATGGCCCTTGGGAACTTTCAGTGATGTTCTAGATACATGCAATAAAATAAAAAACGGAGTTAAAGATTCTTTAGCTCTGGAGTTTTCTGTGCCAGAGGAGCCTTTTGACATCTGCCTTCCATCATTAAAGAGACTCCAGTTTAGAAATGGGTAGTGGAGCTCTAAGTAAAGCAAATGTGAGTCAAGTAGTAAAATCTATTGTAGTCACCTCCGATTATCCTACCTCAACTGTAAACACTGACATAATTACATTGAGAACCAGTCGTGAATATTAGGATCTGCAGACAGTGGCTTGGGACTAAAGCTGAAGTGTCTAGGGACACTACAAACCTTGTCTTTGCCATTACCTTGTTAAATGTAGTGTAATGTGACATGTGGATTCTGGGGCTTCCTTCCAGGTAGAAAAACGAATGAAGTCACACTAACATAGGTTCTAATTGAGGACTGTAAGATTTCTGCCTGGTCAAGCTATTGGTATAGGAGAAAAGAGTGGCGCACTTAAAAGTAAACTATTTTGTACTTATAGATTTGCTATCTAAAATTCTTCTCAGATTCGTGCTATTGTACTAAAAGTTGTTTATGTTTTTTACAATGTATTTTCTATTTGTATGTCATTATATTCTATTATTGTTTAACTAATATCACCCTAGAGTTCTCACACTAATCAAGTTTATATTAAGCTCCAAAAAGTATCTGAAGTTCTCTTTTTAAGTTTTCTATTAAAATATCTTCTGCTCCTAGCCAGGATGGAGTAACAGGGACCAGATTTAAACACCTAAAACACAATGAAAAACATTAAGACAATGTTGTTCAGACACTGTCAACAGAAAGCATGGGACAGTGATCCCTGATGAAAGTAAAACAAACAAGGTGAGCCCTGAGATTGTCCCAGCATGGAGAGAGTTTCTGGGCTGTGGAGCAGGGAGAGAAAGCCCCAAACAGAGCATGGTCATAGCCCTGAGTTGAAGGGACAGGGTTGAAAACTCAAGAAGGCCAAGGTGCCTAGAATACTCAGAAGAGTATTATTTCAGTAGTAAGAGGCAAAATGAGATCCAGACTAAGCTTAAAAGGAAGCCTCAAGGCTGACTGGTTAGCTTGGCTGATTAAAGCACAGCTTTATAACCCCAAGGTCACTGGCTTCGATCCCATACCAGCCAGCTGCAAAAAAAAAAAAAAAAAAAAAAAAAAAATCTATTCAACAAACCAGCAGAGGAACAGTTAATATATCACATGGAGAGAACAAATCTATGGTTATTAAAGGGGGGAGGGTTGGGGAAGGGTGCAGTGGAGAGATTTGATAAGGGGCATGAAGAATAAGTATGATTGTAACAATGCAAGTGCTAATAAAAAATTAATTTAAAAAATTAAAAATTAAAAAAAAGTAAGCCTTAAACAGATCAAATTGTATTTAAGTAACTTAACTCCATCCCAGGACAAAATTCAAGAATATTTAAAGGAATCCAGAAATACCAGTATCCAGCAAAGTAAAATTCACAACATCTGGCATACAATAAAAAATTAGCAGCATGCAAAAAAGCCAGAAAATATGACTCATAATGAAGATATAAATAAATTAGTAAAAACAGACCTAGAAATAACAGTTATTATAATTACGTTCTACATGTTCAAGAAGGTAGAGGAAAGGAGAGATATGGGAGATATGCAAAAGACTCAAAATTTCTAGACATGGAGACTATAATGATGAGATGAAAAATAATATAGACTGTATGGGGCTAATGGAACATTAGACATCATGAAAAAAGAGAGATTAGTGAACTTGAAGACAAGGCAATATATTGCCTTATTTAAAAAGATAATTATCTAAATAATAATTATCTAAAATAAAACATAGAAAAAAATGAAACTTAAAGAAAATAAGTGAATAGAGGGTCAGTGAGCTCAGGGACAACTTCAAATGACCAAATATACATGCACTTACAGTCCCCCCAAAATAGGGGTGGGGGGGTACAGAAGACATATTTGAAGAAACAAAAGCTAAAAGTTTTCCAAATTTGGTGGAAAGTATAAACCCACAGGTCCAAGAAGTTCAACAAAACTTAAGCACAATAAACAATGTACATCATAATCAAATTGCTTAAAACCAGTGATAAAGAGAATCTTAAAAGCAGCTAGAGAAAAAAAGAGATATTAGATACAGAGGAAAAAAGATAAGAAAGACAACAGATTTATTGTTGGGAACAATAACAGGCCAGAAAACAGTGAAAGTTATATATAAGTTGCTGAAAGAAAAACTGTCAACCCAGAATTCTACACTAAGAAAAAATATCTTTCAAAAATGAAAATACAACAGACTTGTTCAGACATGCAGTAGCTGGAATAATTTATCACCAGCAGACATGCACAATTAGAAATATTTCAGATAGGAGGAAAGTGATACCAGATGGAAATCTGTATACAATGGACGAAAGAGCACCAGAAATGGTAAAAATGTTGGTAAATATAGCATTATTTCCCCCATATTTTAAAAATCTTTTTATCTTTTTTTTTTTTCCTTTTTGTCTTTTTTACTAACCGGTAACGGGATCGCAACCCTCAGTGTCGCGCCCGTACCGGGGACCGGCAACGGGATTGCAACCCTTGGTGTTGCACCCGCACTGCGCTCAGCCAGTGAGCGGGAACCGGTCTCCACATGGGATCCGAACCCTCGGCGGGAGTGCAGCCGTGCTCCCAAGCGGCGCACTCTCCAGTGTGCCACCGGGCCAGCCCTAAAAATCTTTTAAAAAGGTAATTGACTGTTATTTACACAAATCAGTTAAAAGTAAAAGCATAAAAAAAGACATGCCGTGCTAACCACTAATCAAGAGGAAGATGTGGTAGTTACATTAATGTCAGAAAAGTAGATTTCAGAGAAAGGAACGTTACTTTGGAAGTGCTTCTTTGGTTATGAAGTTTAGCTTAAAACACAGTTTTACTGGATTAAATCACACTGTTAAAAATTTGCTAATGTTATTCTAGGTAAATAATCCATTCAATAAAAAGTCATTCCCATGAGTCATATTACCTTCTCATTAGCTGCCAAATCAAGGCCAATGTCAGAGTTCGGTTTCCTTCATTGAGATCTTGTCCACCAATGCCAACCAGGGAAAACTTAGCTTGATTCTTCCCCAATTCCACTGCATAGTTACAATTCTCAAGCTATGAATGAGCAGGATGAAAAACAATTTAATGTCATCATCTTGATTATAATAAACACCAGGTAAGAAAAATAAAGATACAAAATCAAATAAACAAGGTCAGATTGAATTGCATGATCTCTCAAGTCTCAACTGGTTCTGCAATTGCAGGATTCTAAATTAGTTCAAACATTTTCTATCTTTTCTTAAATAGAACCCCTCACTTTTATCAAAAATATTCAAAGTGTACTCAAGTGCAAAACCAAAATGAATTTATTATTATAAATATTTTCATGGCTGTATCACATTACATAAATAGAAAGCCATCCTTAGTTAGCTCTCTGTTATATTTCTAAAATAGCTGAATTCGTGGAGATTGACATGGAAAATTTAGATTCTCCATTCTATGCACACATAGTGGATGGACATGTGGGACAAATATTCCTGTGGCTGTGTATGGGTCATTAAGAGTCACAGAGACAAGAAATGGTGAGAGATAGCTGTGCCAACCTTGTTGTTACAAAACAATGTTCCCCCTGTGTTGACAGTAGACAAACTATTTGTACAAGTCAAACTGTCAGTACAAAGCTCCAATTCTTTAGAAAATTAGAATAAGGATCCTGCTGGGGGAAAAATCCCTGTGGCTCTGCTTGCTCTAATTATCTTAATTCGAATTTTTACATGATAATGTTTAAAGACATCCAACATGGAATTATAAATAAGTAATCAACTGAAATAATGAACTCGCTTTAATAAAACTATTCAGGTTTCTGATTGCTGTGCTATAATTTAATCCCTGGATCAACATTACTTATCTAAGTCTGGCCGCCGTCAGAGTGTTCACAGCGTGCTCTTGCAGGCTTATGACTTCACCTGCCTACTGAAAAATCAGAATAGTCACTGGTTACCTTCTTCATATTGCCTCCCAGTTTGGGGTATGGTGGTTTGTTTACTCTGTTCCAGTCAACAGGGACTTTAATCTTTTCATAGAGCTGGAAGATGACCAGGGCATCTGATAAGTCACTAAACAAAACAAACACAAAAGATTTCTCAGATAGCTGACATTTATTCAGGGCCTATGGTGAGCCAGGCTCTTCTGTACATATTAGTTCATGGAAGATCACAACCACCCTGTAAAATTGGTAGGAGTAGCTCCATTTCCAGAGGTAAAGAAACTGCAATTCAGAGAAACTGGGAACTTACTCTCTCCAGGTGTAACTAGTTATAGCCCTTCAGCTAAGAAATGCTGCCTCCAGGAAAAGAAATATGGCTTTAACAAATGATATAGGAGAGGCTTAATCACAAACTTAACATTCAGTGTTTCGCCTTCTTGTGAACGGATCATAGGCTTATGACATACAGTAAATTTGTCACTTTGCTGAGGTATGATTTTTGTATTAAACGCAGAGCGAGGCTGGTGTATGGAGGTGAGTTTCTCAGCTGAACATACAACATGTGAAGCTCAGTTTGGCATTTTTTTCCTTTTCATGAAGGTAAACACATTTTATGAAAAGAACGCACACCAGAGCGATATTTGAAATCCCGTGACTCTTTTGAGGTCGCTACATCTCACACGAAGGATGAGTTCCCAATATTCTTTTTTTTTTCCTTTTTGTCTTTTTTACTGACTGGTAACGGGATCGCAACCCTCGGTGTTGCATCTGCACCGCGCTCCACCAGTGAGCGGGAACCGGTCTCCACATGGGATCCGAACCCTCGGCAAGAGCGCCGCCGCACTCCCAAGCGGCGCACTCTCCAGTGTGCCACCGGCCGGCCCAAGTTCCCAATATTCTTTTTTTTTTCCTTTTTGTCTTTTTTACTGACTGGTAACGGGATCGCAACCCTCGGTGTTGCATCTGCACCGCGCTCAACCAGTGAGCGGGAACCGGTCTCCACATGGGATCCGAACCCTCGGCAAGAGCGCCGCCGCACTCCCAAGCGGCGCACTCTCCAGTGTGCCACCGGCCGGCCCAAGTTCCCAATATTCTTACCTGTACAAATGATTGACTCGAGGGTTAACACCCAAGGAGTTCATCCAGTTTCTAAATGTTCGCTCTTCCCTGGTCTCACCTAGATTAATAAAGACCAATCATCTTTTAGGTCCTAGAAAACACGCCTTTTTAATGATCTAACTTAACTAAAGAGGCTGCAATAAAAACTGAAAGTAGAATGAGAAAAGAAACAAATAAAATAATCCCTATTGAATTTGGAGGAGGGCTGCTATTCTGTGTTAATTTTTTTTCCCATTTCAATTCAACGAGTTTTTCTTTCTGTAGCATCTATTAGTAGTGTGCAAGATCCTATATGGGGTAATTGTTCAAAGTTGTCCCTCGAGAACTTACATTCTTGCTGGAAAAAAATGAGACTTTTAGGCATCAAACAGAGCTCATGCAAGCTGGAGGATACACACATGAGGCAGATATATTTGCTATTTGAACTGAAATGTGGAAAGAATAGTGTGAGCTAAGTTTGGAGGGGGTAGACTTTGAGCTTCACCTTGTAGGGTTAGTAAAATCTGGATAGTAAAGAAGAAAGAGTAGAGGATCTGAGGAGATGGTAAGGAAGGGAATAGGAGATGATATAAATACCCTATGAACGCAAAGGGAGTATAGGCGAGGTCTCTATTAAGAACAGCAGGAACTGATTTGTCAGGAATCTGTGTTGTACAGTAACAGAGATAAGGCTGTCTAGAGGCTGGAGCCAGAATCAGGGATCTCTGAATGCTAGGTAGCAGATTTTGGTTGATATATTAGACAATGGCAGTCAGTATTGGGTCTTTATATATATATATATAAAGGGTCTTTTTATACATATATATGTGTATTACTATAATTAATTCTTGAGCAAGGCTGAGATCTAATGAAAGCAGTACCGGGATATGCCTGGCAGCAGTGTTCAGAATTACTAAAAGGTGCTATGCATTTAAATTAAACACTCGGAAGGGACAGTGTTGGCACTAGTATGTGGGGCACAATCAAGTGTTTAATGAGCGGAGGAATATGCCCCTAAGACCTATTAAAATAATTGGTGTATGAGATAACAAAAGTCCAGGAGAGCAGAAAGGAAAAATAACAATCTAGGAGACAGTCCAAGGGAAAGAATTATTATCATTTACTGATTTAATAGATTTAAGGGTGAAGAGGAGGAAGCTGTAGTAGAACCCAAGGTCTTCAGTTTTGGTGACTAAAGAAAAAGTGGTATAATTAATGGAAATGGAGAATTTCTAAAGGAGAGCAAATGGGATGGGAGGTGGATGGACAGGCAATGGAGAGGGGAGGAGAAATGGTCAATTCTGTTTTGTATATGCTGCATTTCAAATGACAGTAAAGGACCCAAACAGGGATGTTCTAGAGGCAGCTGTAAATGGGTGATTAGTGGGCTTGATATATAGATTTTGGAACAAAATAGATTTTGAACAAACTATACACATCCTTGACCATGATTTATCAAATGATACAAATGCAGCAGTTTTAGAACATGAATTGATAATTGCATTTTCATCTACAGTAAAGCATTGTGGAAAAGCATCAAACAATACTTTCAATCTGGATTTCCCAGCTTTGGTGACACATATTAATTTTGACTTTATTTTTTGTCTCAATATTGGGTCTAGTTTATGATGAAAAAAACGAAAGAAAAGACAGGTAAGTAAACATCTCTGGCACTTCTACCTGGTAAAACCTGACTAAAGCCACATACTTTTTGCCCAATCTTAGGGCACCAACCTGCAAAATACAACTATCTGGGATTCTGCCTTAAAATACTTTTCTGTGCTCCTTATAATGCAAACCAAAGAAACAATAAAAAAAAACTCAGTAAGCACATCGTATTATAAGTTAAATATCATTTTCAGATGGTATGGTGGCAATTTCTTGCCTCTAGGAATTAACACAGTCCATTAAGTACATAAATTATGTTTTTAGAACTCAGGATTTATTTCATCCAATAATTAAATGCACTGTCTTCCCTAAAAGATTTAATTCGGATAATGGATGAAGTCTACATCTAATGGATGTGATATAATGGTATTTGATTATTCCTGCTTGGCTGTAATTGGCTTGATTAATGTACTTATACTCTTTGTTGTATACCAAAGAATTGATAGCCTGTTTACATATGTATTTGCTTAGGAGGTGACTTTGAATTGCCATTGAATTTTGAGTATTTTTCCAAATACCTTAAGCAACTGGTTTACAGTTACCTTCAAGTGCTCCCCAGTCAATGTCCTGGTTCTCTGGTTTGTGCAGGGCAGGGTATCTGTTAAAGAGGTTGGCAATGAAAGCCAAGTTCAACTTGGGATTCCCTCGGACAACGTCTGTGGCTGTGACAAATTGCCGGCAGCCCAGCCTCTCCGCCTGCTGCAACATGCATTCTGCCCTCTGGATGTCATCCTTCTCCTGCAATGAAAGAGGATGTTTCAAGGCTGTGTTAAGGCTTTTTATGCACAAACTAGATATGTACAACATGAAAAAGAAATGGGAATCTCAGTGAAACCCTTAGTGTTTATCTGAGTAGACAATAACAGCACATATTTCTTATAAGCACCTGCACCAAAGTCAGAAAGTCCAGGTGAAAGGAATCTCAGAAGTTAAGTAACTGAGATCTCTCATCTGTATATAGAACTATTTCAGATAAATGATTTGTTGCTCTGTTTTTAAAGAGATTCAGTAGATTTCACAGTCTTATCATTTAAGTTGATCTTAATTATTTTCAACTATTAAGCTTCCTTTTTATTATTTTCTTGCATAGACTTTATGAGATTTTGTCTATCAAAAATACTTATTTATTAAGTAATAATTTATATTTCCAACTCATGGAAGATATTTACACCTGCCAAGAAAAACATCTGGTTAGTATAAACACTTTTCCCAGACTGAGTGGGCGTACTTGCAGTCCAAACAAAGTTAATTTTATCAGTTAGTTAACCTTGTATGGTCATTGATAAATACATAATACCAATTTGGCTTTTAGAGACTTCAAACTGAAAACCACTCATTTCATATATTCAATAACTTTAGAGAATCTCCAGTCATTTGTAAGCAAACTCTTATAACAAGAATAAAGTTTTCTTGAAATATGTCCACTGTCCTTAGAATCTATTAAACCACCAATTTTCAGAAAAAAGAACTTCAGACTAGAATTATTTCTTAATGTGATGCTTTACTAGATAACGTTATAACTATACATTTCATACACTTTACTTCTCATTTATTTCTACTTTGCTTCTCATTCAGGAATAAGCTGGCTTCAATATTAACTTACTGTATTTAACTCCAGTGATATTAAATGAGGCACAAAAACGGGCAAGGCAACACTCAACGTCAATATAAATGTGGTGGAGAAACTGAAGTTTCAGAATTCAGACCCATGTTGGTGTTTAGAGCCTATTAAGTGATGGACGTCCACAGAGATGCCTAGCATGGTACATGGCATTTAATTAGCACTAGTTTCTTTCTTTCTTTAATATTTTACCTCCAACTTCAGTTTTCCACACTTATTATCTAAAACTATATAACAGTTTTAACAGGGCTTTAAGTAGAAATGCCCAGTCATGGGTTTCCAAAGTGAGGGTCACACTGAGCAATGGAATTGCCAATGTGAAGGTAGCATCGTGTTCTCTGAACAAACTGCGGACATGGCCTTACCCTCAGTCCTGACATGTCAATAACAACAGCAGGAATGCCTTCTTCATCTCCTTTCGGAGCCACCTTCTCAAGCAGGTGGTAATAAGCTTTTGAGTCCTGTGAGAAATTAAGAAATTACAATTTCAAAACAGCATATCTAATTACATACTTAGCCTAACATTAATTTCCCAAAAGCAAACATTTTCTTTCTTATTCAACTATCATTCAAGAATGTAACTTAATTAACAAAGCTAGATACATTTACTAATTTGTTCTATTTGTTTGCATATTATATTTGCTTTTCTTTTTAAAGGAATTATAACAATTAAAATACAGGACATACATAAAAGGCAACCCAAAGAAGCAGATACTATTCTGTTGTTTTTAGGAGAGAAAAACAATTCACTTACATGTATTAGATTGTATACAGGAAAATATATATACCTTTATATTGCTGTAGAAGTCAGTCAGCTAAGGTTTAATTTAAAAAAAAGTGACAGAAAAAGGAAGCAGAAGTTTAAAGCAGAGTTTAAAAATACATTTAAATGGACAATAGCAAAAGAAAAAGATTTCAAAAACAGAAGGTTGAAGCATTAACAAGCAGTCTTTATGTAAAAGGAGAAATATTAAGATGACACGTGCATTTAATGTTTATCTAGAAGCTGAAAAAATGGTTAAATTTAGTTATACCAGACTGGATATAGGCATTGAATTCTCAAGTTTTCTTAGATTCTGGAAGTATGCTTACTGACAAAAAGAATTCTCAGAATCATAGTCTTAAAAATATAAATTTATTCCCAGTCAATGAAAGCATACAGATTTTCAGATAATTTATTGAAATCATTTAAAAGCATCTTAATTTTTCTTAAAGACTGAAATCAGCTATTACTTTGTTTTAAAACTGGGTAGGGTCTGGGCAAAGCAGAGATATGCTCACGCTTTTGACTTTAGAAAGATGAGAACAGGAGAAATGTGAGCCATTGATGTCACAGCTGGGGAAACCAATTGTCATCTTTCTTTCTCCCCTCTGTCCTCTTTTCACTGTAGCTATTTTGAAGTCAGTCAAAGTTTCATGCAGGTGTTAGGCACCAATAAAATCTGCCTACCACGTGTTAACATCTTAGCTTTGTTATGAGTCATCTAATTTCACCTGATCCTAATAAACATTTCTTGGTCTAGTACAGGTGTTTTCCCCACCTTTGCTGACTTAATGGGATTGAACGGCATCTCTCAAAGTTGCTGGCTACTTAGACATACCCATTGCGGGACCGACCTCAGTCTGAATGCAGCTGCTCCCTGAGAACAGGCACAACCTCTGTATAAGTGCTCAGCTTGCCAGTTTCTATCTCATACAGATACTTCCCAGAGTCCAAAATGGTTATCATTCTAAAATACACAGCCTTTCAGTGATTAGGTAAATTTATGGATGAAATCAAGCAGCCACATTTTGGCTGAAAAGTTTTGCAACAATTACAGAGCTTAACTGTTGAGCACAAAGGGAGATAATGACATCCAGCTCCTGTTAAACCCCAGTTTGGTGGGTGGCACTAGAAGAATGTTAATTACCAATAAATGTTGTGTAGTTATAAAAATGGATTTGGCATGATTATCTTAGGTCCTAAGGAGGGGGGAATTTTCCCCCTATAAGCTTTACTCCACTTGGCATGTGTCTGGCAGAACCTGAGTTCCAAATATCATTGAGTCCACACTGTGCCGCAGGAGGAAGCTGTGGACTCTTGGGAAGTCATGTGACCTTTCCTCTGACTCTGCTTCCTGCAGGAAATTTCTTTAACTTTTGAGAAAGTGGAGACAAGTGTTTACTTTGTGTTGCATCCCAGCACCTCACCCCATTCTCTACTAGAAACTGTGTTCTGATGTCCTTACTGCTCTGTAAGCTCTTTCTGTCTTGGTCCATCTGTCGGCAACGCCAACAGCTGCTTCCCTTCACCTTGACATGGGACTTTTCATAAACTTGAAAACCACAGTGTATGGCTCCCATCGCCTTTACCCTTGTGGATCTCTTTGTCACAGTTTCCTTATTTGTAAAATGAGAGAATAATCCTTACTCATGGGGTTGTTATAAGGATTACATGAGTCAATGTATATATAAAGCAGTGAGAACAGTGCCTGACATGCAGCAGACATTATGTTTGCTATTATTAATTAGAAGACTCATCCTCATTAAAAATTTTTTAATTCAAAAAGTTAAATTAAATTTAATGCTCTCATTTATAAAACCAGAGATTTTACACTCTGCATGACTCTCTTTACTGGAAAAGCAGTCTTATCTCTTGCCCTTCCTCTATCTCACCCTTGTCCCTCTGCTTCCTGATATCGAAACTCCGAGTGAGACCCATCTCCCTTTGATTCTGCACTAGGACTGTGGACAGATCTGTGTGTGGCCCAGTACTTGAGCTGCAGATGGACTCCGAAACAGCACCCAACTAGACCCTAGAGCTTCTGAAGAGCTGAGGCCCAGTATCTTTGTCTTTTCTCCATTAATACCCAAATTCACCATCACTGCTGCAGTTAGTCATGTTGAAATGACATTTCTCCTACCTTGATGTCAGTGCTGAAGTTGCTGATTTTGTTGCAGCCTGCATTTTCCAGGTGGTAATTAGCCCACCTCAGCAGGAGCTCCTCAGGGGAGAGTTTCATCAAATCCTCCAGGCTCTCCCCTTCTCTCAAAAGAGCAATCAGGGCTGAAGAAGCACAAAAACCGAAGAAAAGTAAATACAGGGGATGTTTGTGGGGATTAGTTATAACTTTCTCTGAGCTCTGCTGGAAAGCTAAAGATAGCTCTCTGGATAGAGATACCTCCCTGGAGGAAAGGTACTCATAGCCTTTCCTGTGGAATAAACAGTTTATTATTATTCCCTAAAAAGAGGGTAAGCTATTGTGAGCTTATGTATCATCCGCATTTTTCAGATGGAGAAGACAAGGCACCAACGAATATTGGTGTTAAGCTGAACACTGGGGCAGAGACATGAAAGTAACCAAGACTGTTGGCTCAGAATGCTCTGCTGGGTCTGTCAGGTCACATTTTATGATATGACAACACTTCTACTTTTAAGAGATCAATTTTGTAATAATGACAATGTTCTTTTGTCTATTCCCTTAGGCGTTTTATATTTCAAATGCTTACCTGCATAATTACAGCAACTCAACAAAGTAATCAACTCTCTTGCATGTTTCACCAGATGAATTTTTTGTTCGGTTAGAAGGTTTAAATTTAGCTGAGGTCATTATGTGCAAATCAATACTCTTTCTGGTGAGTTCTAAGATCCCTATCTGCCTTTTTTCCCCTTCTTTATATTATGTTTAATACATTGGTTTAAAAATACCTCTGAATTCTTCATTGGTTATTGTGATTTGGACATACACAAAAAAAGTATGTATAACTAAAGATTAGAATTTGGCTGGATTTCATATTTGTAGGATTTGTACCTGAAAACTAACAGGTAACACTGTACTCTGTATGATACCTATCAAGGTCTACTACCTGTGTGGAAGCAACTGGGTGGTCACCATTTAAATGCACATAGGATGGTAAGAGAAGACAGAATAAGATTGGCAGCCACATATTTAGTTGAGAACTTTGAAACCCTAAATGTAATTTTCTACAGTCTTTTAAAATTTTTATTTTTTATTATATATATTTAAGGTGGTATTATACAACATGATGTTTGGATATACTTTCCTTGCTATACATATGCATAATGAGGTAATTGCTATGGCCAAGCAAATTAACATATTCATCTCATATAACTACCCTTCTTTTTTTCTTTGGTGGTAAGAGTATCTAAAAATCTATTCTCTTGGCAAATGAGCAGTATACAACAGTATCACATTGCATCTCTAGACTTACTTACGCCACATAACAGCAACTTTGAACACTTTGACCTACACCTTCCTCTATAGCCTTGATAAGAAATAGAACAAGTGTCTCCTAATCTGGTTGCTATCACTGCAGTAGATGAATGTGAATCTCTTCACAAAATACAAGTTACAAGCAGTCTTATTTGTTATGAGGTATCTAAAGGCAAAGTGAGCTCTGAAAAAAGCTCTTGAGGATGGAGTCCCAGACAAACTGGGCTATATGCTTTAGAGAAGCATTATTGCTAGTCTGTGGTCTTAATAAGTTTTGTTCTGTCATTTAAAATAGTCTAGTCAGTGTGGATAGAATCTGTTACCTTAATACCGCGGATTCAATATAGCTGTATATCATTTTCAAAACTTGAGAATTCCAGAAAAGAAAAAGAAACAAACAAACAAAACTTGAGTTAATTCCTGACATCTTCCTCCTACAGTCCCCAACACAAACATTAATAGAAAGCCATGCCACTGATAACACTTGAGACTTTGCTCTTACCTTCATTTCTGCTGAGCTCAATGTCAGCAAACAACCCAATCTTGATGACTTGCCACAAAAGTCCCAGGACCAGATAAGGCTTCCCCTCCTTTAGGTCCTCAGCTCCTATGTTAACCACATGGCAGCCAATGGCTGAGGCAGAGTTCAGAGCCAAGTTCAAGTTTTCCTGAGGGAGAAAAAGGATGCAAGCTGTGTCCTTTGACTTTGCGCATGCCAAATGATGGTTTCTGATTGGCAACAGCAATGATGTCCTCCTTCTGGAAAGTTCACAGGTCTAGAGGCATGGTCTTCACTGGTTTTTACATTTAGAAAAGCAGTGAATAACAACCAGAAGAGAAAATCCAGTGACCCAGACACTGAGCTTATATAGTTGGTCTACTCACTCAGACCTGACCAGCCTGAGCTGAGGGCCATCCTGGTCAGCTTGAAATGAATGTGTCTTGTAGTTTTCCATCTTTCTCTCTGATGAAGCCTACACACTCAACATCTCCATAGCCAAAATAAAGGGGCACTTTTGAGGGAAGTCATTGTCCTGTCACTGGCTATCACCAATAAGACAATTGTTGATATAAATCAAGGTCATAAAACAGAGTAACAGAATAGCTTTCTGACTTGCAGATTGAGTATTAAGGGTATTAAAAAGACACAAATCAAATTTCTGGAAAAGATGGAGTGGTTTTTACTACAACAATTTATTGAGTATCCATAATAACTATGGAACATACACTCACACATGGATTCGATATTCTTATGACTAACAACAGTTCATATAATGTAACTCACATGCAGGTGGAATAAAGTCAATGAAGTTTTCAATCTACAGTCCATGTACTATTCTTGGGTCCATAAAGGAGGAGATATCAGTGTCAGAGATGTAGAGAAGTTGTTTTTATGACAAACTCAAAACAAAACAAAGGCCCCCAGAGAACTGGGAAGGGAACTACCTGAAGAAAAGTGGTTTCTTGCCCAAGCACTCAAATAAGGAGTAAAAAATATTGTTTCTACTTATGGCCATGATTACTAGTGAGTGTAACATTAAGTGCATTCATGTATGTTTACTCATTGCTCCCAATGTGGTTACCACTTCCATTTTAAAAGTACACAGTGTTGCTTAAATTTAAACAGGGGATAATATATTATTGATGATTTAAGAAGTGAGACATGGTTTCTGAGCAAGAGAATTACAATAACGTTAACATATTGGAATATAACATAGAAATACATCTTACTGCTGGTTACTGTTCCAGTTAATCGACACACTAAAGGAATAAAAGCAAATCACATTTATTACATTCATGGCTGTGGCCAATACCACTGTGAAGCTTGCCAGAGTTCTCATTTTTCACCTCCTCACTTATTACTAAGGCATATCTTTTCAGCTAAAATACTATGCATTTGGCATCAGCTCAAAGACAGATTGTTAGAGAAAGGTGAAGTTAAAACTTTAGCTTAGATGAATTTTAAAGCAGCCAAAACAAATACACAACCCAACTACTAACACCCTACACCAATCTTCTCTCTCCTCTGCTGTATTAATAAACGACCCAACAGCAATGTGTCCCTCTATCCACTACTCATGACAAATCACCAGCCCAAAGCCTGGGTTGTGGCAATTTTATCTGAGTCCCTTCAAAAGTCTGACTCAGCGGTTACGTGCTCATTCATTCCAAGCAAATGCTACATTACAGTGATGGTGGGAAGACATACCTGAATGGTGAAAGGGGTAAGTTTCTTTTTGTTGATTGTTCTTTCATCAATTGTGTCTGGCACTGACAGGTTGATCATTTTACTGAAAGAGAAAAAAATTAAATTAAAGAAACAGGCTTCTCAGTAACAGAGCCCAGTAACATTGAATTTAAATTCTAGCAATATCGTACTGGAACAAGACAGCAACATAATCTGTGCTACCGAGTGTTTAGATACAAAATCAGTTATGTCATTCTGACTATTCAAACTGTCTATGGGAAAGGTTAACGTTCCTGAAGTTATCCTAATATATTAAGGCAGGAAGTAAGGACCCCATTTCATTCACCACCTAAAAAGCTGCAAAATTATCTGGGTTCCCTTAGCACAGATTAGGAAATTCTGGGTAGATAACCACAGAAAATCCCCATAAGTACTTCATTTTCTTAACCATGAAAACTGTCCTCACTATGTGAAAGACAATCTATATACTCATCCTTCTGAGCTTACATAATGTCTACAAACTTTATACCTTTAACTAATCATATAACTTTTTTATATCCTTCTGTAGTCTTATTTAATCAGTAGTTTATAAATTTCCCCCACTTACATCTCTAATATATTGATCAGACATTCAAAGCAAGTATTTATTGTTTATGAAAAACTAATTTTACCTAGTTTAGTATTGGTTTAACCTTCAATGGGACATAAAAATAAATTTCCTTTGGTCACCTCTAACTTATTCAAAGAAACGAAGTAGGAAAAAAAAATCCAAAAGAAAAAACAACAAAATCAAAGAATGGTAAACGTGACTGATTATTTCCTTTTTAATAAGATTTAGGCCAAACAAACTACTAAATCATCATTTGAAAAATATAAAACTAGTAGTAATCTAGCGAAGCTCTGGGATGGTGAAGGGGAAGGAGTGACAAAAAAGCATAAGATATCCCTGCCCTTGAACAGCGTAATAGTTCAACTACAGAGACAAAATATATGGATATGAAAAGTTACATAGCCGTCCAAAGCAGAGCGTTATAATGGTTCCCAAAGTATTACAAACAACATGTCCTCTAAGAATTCAGTGGGGGATGGGATGGGCCAGAAAACATCATGGGATATGGATTTGCATGGAAGGAGCGGATGGGGAAGAGCATTCTTAAAAAGGAAAATAAAAGGCAAAGCCCCAGTCACAGGTTACAAGCAGGTGTGCACGGGGGATTGAGTGTGTCTGCTGGTGCCCTCAGTCATTCATGCAGTCGTCCACTTAGTACCCTGGGCTGGGGACCAATGAGTCACAGGGGTCTCAGGAGGTAAAACTAGAAGGAGATCAAGGGAAGACCACTGCACCGGGTGCCTTGGGTGCCAACCTAAGGAGTCAAGCCTTGATACTGTAGGCTAGGATCTTGATTTTATTTTTTTAAGCAGTGAAATCTTTTAAAAATAAAATCTCAGGATAAATTCTAATAAATAAAAGGTCAAAAGCAGAGTTTTGCTAGTCGAAGCACAGGAGGGAAGCTCAAAATCTTGCCCACCCATCCTTCCCTTCAACTCCTTTGCCCACTGCATACTGGAGGCCTCCCACGGAGAGGATACGTTCTCCTTTTCCAGGTGCCCTTATTATTTGAGTTGTGTATTTATGTGCCCACCCAAAAGTTCCTTTGCTTAAGGACTACAGCTTGCATTAAATTGCTTCAATTATCCTGATGCTATTATCAAGTCTATCTGATCTCATGGTAGGTCATACTCAGATGAAGTAAAGTGGCATATATTCCAAAAATAATTGCCTTTGGCCCTGTATTACTATATCTCCGTGTTTATGTTAATCTCCATACTCTGCATCCTCCTCTCCATCCAAGCAATAGCAGTTTTATATTTCTCATTATAAGTTGCTTTTGAGATTCCTTTGCTCTTTGGGACCTGCCGAGTGAAAGTCCAGAAAAGCATTCCACATGCAACTGAGCACCAAAGGGAAGGTCTAGGATAAACACAATTAGTTGTTGATATTCCAGAAAAGGGGCAATTCGTTGGAAACCGAGAAGGAAGCGTTATTTACCAAAGGACGATGCCATCTCCAACAGCATTAAAGAGATCATTTGTGTTTGGATTCATGGGGATGACATGCCGACAATCGGGATCATTTTCCAGGGCTTTGTTTATCCAGTTGACAAAGGCATACTTTTCTTCCTCTGCAAGTAAATGATTAAAATGACTGATTTGCAAAGTGAAAATACGATGTAAACAAAATTACCCACATGGATCTCAGATTCTCATGCCCCGGAGAGACATTACAAGGTTATCTGGTTCATTATCTTATCATCTCATATTTACTGGCATTTAAAAATCTCAGATCACTTGGGAAATATGCACAGAAACTATGTTCACTCCAAGTCATAAAACATACAGCAAGCAGATTTAGAACAAAACAAAACAATGAAAATATCTATGTATATATATTTAGAAGCAAGTATATATATTTATATTTATAAATGTAAATATAGAAATAATGAAATATTTTATCTAGATATACCTGAAACATTAATGTGGTCTAATTCTTACAGCATAAAAACTCAGGGTTCTGCCTGTAGCCCTGATGATTTAAATGTTGATGACCATGGACCATCCTTGCAGCATCTCTGAGCTTCTTTATACAATTATAATGAAATTGCTATGAAATGAAATCATTTGTGATAGAATCTTCTTTTCCTTTCTGTAAAGATGCCGTGAATTGATTTTAGAAGTTTTAATAAAAATCTTAAGTTATGCGTTATAGTCTAGCACTGTTTGCTAAACGGTGTGTCATTAAAAAACAACAGTGTCCCTCAGAGGAATCCTGAGTCACAAAAGTTTGGGAAACACTGCAAAATGTGTCACCGTCCTGCAGATTCATAATGCACATTTGACAGTGCAAAGACTCTGCAAATTTCCATATTTAAAAATAAAAGTCTAAACTTTGACTTAGCAACTATACATGGTATTTACCATGAATTTATCTTTAACATCAATTAATGTTTTAAAGAACTCCATGTGGGAAATGTTGGGTTACTGTACTTATTGTGCGATTAGAAGTTTCCATTAAGGCTGCTGGATGACAGCCTTCAGAATAAATACATAACTTTCTTTCAAATCAATGAAAATATAATTTTTTTTTGACAACTAAGCAGGAGTTAAGAATAATCATGAAGTTTGAAGACAGGAGCTCCAATTTTGTCCGTAAGATTTACAAAGGAATTTTGGCAGCCTTTAATGTAGTTTTTAAATGCCGATGAAACGATTCGGTATTAGACCCTGCCTGGAGCTAGGACTGTTTCTATGTTATGCACCCGGAACTGGCCCCACTTACACATAGGACAATAGGTAGTAGTCCCTAAAGCTGTGCCTGCTTCTATCTTTGCTTATACCTCTTAGGTTTGAACACCAAGTTTAGAATCTGTAACTCCAGAAGGCCTAGATCCTTTCTCCATGTTTCCCTCTCCCCCAGCCCTCAGATCCCTCACCATCCCATCACCCTCTGCTCCTCTGCTCGCCCCTTGTTAGTACAGCCTACCTGAATAGGAGTGTTGGGTGCCAACACTAGACTGCTCTGAAGTACCACCAATTGCACAAATCCCTTCCTTCTTATTGATCGCTTTTCTAAAGGTCTTGGCAACATCTGTGCTTTTTAGACCATGAAAAACCTGCAAAAATATAATGTATCGTTAGAAACCCAAGCAGTGATCAAGAAAGTCACAAAGGAAAAAATATATCCTGTTGAAGCAAGGAGGGTAATAATGTCTCTCTGGATATTTTTGGAAACTGAATTAAAGTTACAAGTTTCAAATGCATCTGCTTGTATTCTGCATGGTACTCACCTTGATAAACTCATCAAAGCTGATCCTCCCATCTTGGTCCAGATCACCTGTAGCCATCATGTTTTCTGCAATTTCTCTTACTCTATACCCCGGCAGAGGCAAGCAAGCAGCCTTGAATAAGTCGTTCAACTCATTGCAGCTGATGTATCCGTTGCCATCGGTATCTGTAATACAAAAGACGTACTGAAGCTTCAGGGCAATCCAGGTGACAGCTTTTAGAGAGGTGAGGGAAGACTAGATGGGAGTTGAAAGGACAGGGGAGGTGGTCATTCAGGGGTTGAGGCCTGACCCCACGAAAGAATCAGAATCTCATAAGAGGCCTGTTGCTATGGTTAGGGGCACTAGGATCCCTTCCAACGTCCAAAGTAAAAGAGTCATAATTTCAAAGCAGAGGTTCTGGCAAGAGAATCTGAAGGGATTTTTACAGAAACTCTTAAGTAAATCACAGGCATAATAAAGAGTAAGTAGGTAACAGTATTAAAATGAAGAAAATCAAAGAAAGCAGACAAGATAGACAGGAAGAGACTTAGGGACCATTTCCAGGAAAAAGCTACATGTGGGAAAGAATCCATATTCCATGTTTTGATAGAGAAAAAAGTAATTTTCTTAAAGCATATTTTTCTTTTTTCTTTTTTTTTTTTCCTTTTTTGTCTTTTTTCATGACCGGCAACGGATCGCAACCCTCAGTGTTGCGCCCGTACCGGACTGGGACCGGCAACGGGATCGCAACCCTCGGTGTTGCCCCCGCACCTCGCTCAGCCAGTGAGCGGCCAGTCTGTATGTGGGATCTGAACCCTCGGCGGGAGCGCCGCCACACTTCCCAAGCGGCGCACTGTAGCAGTGCGCCACCGGGCCGGCCCAAAGCATATTTTTCAAAACTCAGTTCCTCCAGCTCTTCTAACCACTCTCACTGGCTTGCTGTGACCTCTGCTATTTTTCTCATGCTACCATCTCCCTGAATCTGTCCTGAAGCTACTCAGTAAGGAAGGGAGCTGTGCAACTTGAGGCACAGGGTCCACTCACCAATTTTGGCAAAAGCTTCTCTGAGCTCCATCATTTCCTCATCGGACACTGATCCTCTGGCCATTTTTTACCGCTTTAGGGAGCAGACCTAGGGAGGAGAACATAAGAAATGACTTTCTTGCATCTTAATACTTAAAGTACCACATGAAGAAGCAATTCCCATGTATCAAATAAGGAAATATTCTCTTGCATCCTCCAAGATTTATATCTATCTTTCCAGAATGTAAGTCAGAAATAGGCTTTTTCTTCACCCTGTCTACAGTGGTCTCCAAGGATGGTCTTCACCAATTTCTCCCTTCACTGTAGACACAGACTGCTCCCCACATCAAGGGGTAGAGCTTATTTCCCTCCCGTTGAATCTGGGCTGATTTTGTGACTGCTTGACCATTAGGAGGTGGTAGAAGCAATGTCGGGGACTGGAAACTTCTGCATAATTTCTTTTGGAATGCTCATTCTTGGTATACTCCCTCTTGGTACCCAACGACTGTGCTGTGAGTTGTTCCAGCCACATAAAGAAGGAGAACTGGGTGCTCTGATGAGCAGCCCCCGCTGAGCTCCGAGCTGACAGCCAGCATCAACTGTCAACCTCCTGAGTGGGCCATTTTGAACTTTCTGGCCCATCTGGGCTCCCAGATGACTGCAGTCCCAGCCAACATCACATCGAGCACAAGAACCACCCGGCTGTGCTCAGCCAACCAATAGGATAGAGAGAGATGACAACATGATCGCTGTTTTAATCACTACATTTTGAAGTAGTTCGTTACACAGCAATATACAACTAAAACATGTAACTTTGACACATATATCTTTGTTAGAGATATTTTCACATTCATATTTAAAATTAATATGTTCAGCCAAGCCAACAGATACGTTTCATAATTTCGAAGGGAGTTAATCAAAGTTCTCTTTGCATTTAGGGATGGATAAAGCAAAGCTGACCTAGTAATTCACATATGAGAATCTGAGGCACTTTCTGGGAGTTTTCATCCCACAAAGGCTACAGTCTTGCTGAGAACAAGGCCAGTGCTTGAGTAATTTCCCCTTCCCTGTGCATTATTGCTGCCCTCTAGTGGGTAGAAAGAGAATGAAGCAGAAAATGGATTATTTCCTTCAAGCCCCAACTAATTCCCACGAGCAAGCATGTTTCAAATAGGAGTTGCACTGAAGCCTGCTGGGTTTCCTGGTGGGGAAGGGATAAGTAGAGTGGGAGTGTAGAGGATGAGGTGTTTCTAGTTATATTTTTGACATTTTAGTGAAATTACTGATTTTTAAAAATATTTTGAGTATCTGACAGGATGTTTTAAATCGATTTCCTTTTTTATATTTTTGCATCATTCGACAGTGTTGTACTTGTTCTTTATGGCAACCACAACCACACAAAAAAGGAGACAGTTGTAGCACTGAAATTTTAGGCCAAAAATGCATTCCACTCAATTTTGCAAATTCACATCTATTATCTCCCAATTCACTATCCTGCCATGTACCTATATCAGTGGTTTCAAATTTTTGTTTCCTTAAGCAACCCCTTTGTTAACAGAAACCCCATGTGTAAATAAAAGTGAACAAATTAAAAACAACTCTGAGAGTCTGGCTGAAAAAATCTAAATGTCCCCTGCCCTTGCTATCTTCTCTGTCACTTTATTCATCTGTGGGAACTCCAGGGAAAATGACTTGAAAATCACAGAATTGTATGTTATTATCTCTATTTATTTAAAAATACATTTTTGTTATTATTGAAATTTTTATTTTATCATTATTTGCCTTATACATCTAAGAAGGTACTGGTGCATCGGGTTTTCTGAAGATAGAAAGTGTTAGGAGCTTAATTGTATAAACAAATGCAATCCCTCTTCCACATCACAATAACCCTGAGACAGGTGCTGGCTATCTGATTTTCTTGTCTTCGCTTTTCTTTCCTTTTTCCTTCCTTCCTTCCTTCTCTTTCTCTTTTTCTTTCTTTCTTTCTCTCTCTCTCTCTCTCTTTCTTTCTTTCTTTCTTCAATGCCTTTTTCCAAAAATAACTTGATCCAAGTCACAAAGATATATCCAAATCTAAGATGTAACTGGTGAGAAGGACAGTAAGCCTAGGCAAAATAAGATGATGGCGGGGAAGAACTTTAATACTTAAAATGTGTGCCTAAGACCCTGCATGTTCTTCCAGAAGTAGCTGAATATCTAGCTCCATGTTCCCTAGAAACTAATGCAGAAAGGGAAGTATCCTCAGTTATGCGATTCACTCTATTTATATGAGACAAACAAATCAATTTTCTTCGGGCAGCAGAACTGAGGTCTGATAGCAAAAATCTTCTCCCAGGCTTTAAGAGGACACTTGTGGGATGGAGCAAACACAAGTTCTGTGTTTCTTACAGTGTTCTTCAGTGTAGGCTGATGGTATAGGTATGTGTATGCCCATTTTACAGAGCAGGAAACAGAGCTCAGAGAAGTTAAGACACACATCTCAGATCACACAGCTAGGTACAGGAGCAACCGAGGCTCCTGTTCTCATCTTTTCTCCTCTCCTGTGCTGTCTCCTGAGGTTCCACACCTTCACATTTCAGTTAGACACTCATTCCATCCATCCATTCACTCACTCAGCAATTATTCATTAAATATCTAAAACATACACAGCTCCATGGGAGATTTTAAAACAACATACCGGCCTAGCTAGGCATGCTAGTTTAGGAAGCTTCTACTTTCATGTGTTAAGAAATCAAGGCTTCTGTTTTGAGAAATTAGTATATAACTTTGTATACTTTCCTAAATTCTTGTGACTAATTTGGCTTGGCTCTCCTTTATATACTCTACGTATGCATTCATAGAAGGCTCTCTCCCATCAAATTTTAGCAAAACCTGGTGGTAAAATCCAGTCTAAAGCCCTAGAGCTGGCTGGCCCGTCTTGTTTTTAAGTGTCTTAAGATCTCTTGGTTCATGGGATTATGAGATAACTTCACTAATTTAACACATATTTTATAAATGTCTACTATAAGTCAGGCACTGTTCTTAGTTTCAGGTGAGGCCTGTCTATATTGACCTAGTTACCTTAAAAACATGAAACAATGTTAAAGGTAAAGAGGATAAAGAGGATCTGTGAATCTAAACCTGGTTCTATCCTTTGACATAAGAGTGTTAAATTTTAGAGCACATAAGAGGCTGGTGAGAAATATAAGTACAGTCACAGGGAATGAGACTGCATTTTAAGCGTCAATAGCAGGGCCAAAGAAGAAACACAAGAAGTACAGTGTTGGGTTAAAAAGAAAATCTAAGAAAATCTAAAAATCATGATAGAGTGAAAAAGTAGAGAAAATATTTTAGCATAAAAATTGCATGGCCCATTCAAATAAAAGACCTAGGAAGTAAGGGTTATTTAAAAACCATGTTATTTTAAGACTATGTTAGGCAGATCAAGGTGAAAAACCTTGCACATTTGTAACAATACATGTCTAAGAGGTTCATGAGTGGAAAGGATCAACTCAGAGAAGCCAAACAGTGAGAGAAAAAGCCTTTGAATTTTAAAAATCCAAAACCCTTCAGTGACTTAACAGCTAAAGCAAAAGAGAAGTGGATTGAATTAGTTGAAAAGGTGGATTTTGGAGAAGGAATAATCAACAGCAGAAGTTACTGCCATACTGTTTGTTGATACTGGGTCCAAATGGAGCAGATATCCAGGCAGGGTCTCTTGTACCATCACAATGAGCAGTAAGTCCTAGAAACACAACCTATTCTTCAGAGACAGAAAGAATCTCAGAAATAATTTACTTCAACTCCCTAATTTTATAGATAAGGAAACTGAAGGTCCAATGAGATAAAACGCTTTATCCACGTGCAAATTGTCAAGGCAATGCCAGGCTGGAGTTTGTAAATGCAGGTGCTGGTGAGAACAGCAGAAGAATGGAGTTCAAAGGGCTATTAAGGTCCATAACTGAGAAGAGACCCCTGAAGTAATTGAACTGAATATGCAAATGGTAACATTTTCACAGAGCAGAGCAGTAGGAAGAGGATGTAATTAATGTAAAAACATGCAGATCAGACCATTTCTGAGAAGGACATTGCTGGGGTTAGAATCAAATACTAGGTATTTTCATTCTGTATTAATGTGTTTGCCTGGAAAAAAATGCACTCATTTTAATTCATGCATATTTGAAGGCATGGGTTATGATAATGTCAGTAGCAGTAATGAAGATAATTGGTGAGGGTTTCACACTGCTACAGTAATGGGGCATGCTGAGGCATTTGCAGCCTGAAGGAAGGGGCTGAAGGCGGCTTGTGTCTTCCAGGGCATGAATAAGAGTTATCTCCAGCCCTGCTCCACTGCTCCTGCCTTGAGTGTGGTGCTTTTAAACAACTGCATCATCTAACTATGCCCTTCCAGGAACCATTTTGAGGTCTCTTTCAAATCAGTGGTAAACTTTGGAACTCTGTTTCAGAATCATTGCTCAAATCATAAATCTAAGAAGACAAATTTCAAATCATTGATCTAGGCCATGTCTGCCTGCTAGTTTTTCTGTGAGCACTTAAATTTATTAAGTCAATAGTTGTACAACCCCAAGACATCTGGCCAAAGAAAGTACTGGTTGTTTATTTCTTTTTTAAATTATAACATATTTTTAAAGTTTTAATACAATAAAATAACCCCCCAAACTGCAAAAGCCACAAAGCCTGTTCATTCTTTTGTGTCAGTGAGCTTTGAGTCTCTGCTTAAAGGGGGCTGGTATTTCCCAACACAGTAATGAAAGGGAATTTTTGCAGACGAGTTATCATGAAAGTACCTGAACTCAAGTTCCCAGAAGTCTAAATATAGAAACTATTTGTAGTTTACTATTGAACACACAGTACTGCAGACTTTACAGAAGAAGATGTGTCTTCTGAAGTAAATGTAAAAATGTAAACGGAATTTTCTCTGAGGAGTTTCATAATCGATAGGATGAAAAAGGTGGCCCCTTCAGAGGGAAATGCTCACAGGCTAGAGTCGTTTCTGAAACGTGCTGTGCTATCAGTGTTTGGGTTCAATATACGAGTGCTGACGCCCAATTATATAACCTGCCAGGATTAGGGAGGCATCTGTGACCCGGCACCACATCACCAAGGGACTCTTGAATGTGCCCCTCTTTTCCTACAACTTGACTGAGTGGTTAAAGTAAAACTGGACATTCAGGACTTAAATTCCTAGCTCTACCTGAATAATTTCAGTACACACCCAGGGGGAAAGTATACAACTTCCAAACTCCTCAACGAACAACAAGTAATCCATAACAACATGTCATCTAGAACAACATTAATATTGCAATCTTTAGCATTAGACTATGATGACTAATGAACTAAAACATACAATACATAGGACTACAAAGCAAAATAAAATACCAGACACTTTCTAAAAAGCCATCAAAGAGCTGGCTGGTTAGCTCAGTCAGTTGGAGTGCAGTGTTGGAACACCAAGGTCAAGTCTGGATCCCATAGCAGCCAGCCATCGCAACAAAAAAACAAAAGCCATCAAGATAAAGCTTAAGAAAAAAACTTGGTCTTCACTTAATCCTGCCCCCTTCATTTTACAAGGCATACATAACCTTGTAGGGGAGCAACTTTGAGGATATATAGTAATTTATTGTGTACTTTTAGAATACCATTTCTTTATGGGTACAGATATGCATAACTTTTACAGAAAGAATGATTCCGAAATATATTTAAAAAAAGACTTTGTGTTTTAAGCAACCAAATAATTATAAGTGACCTCAAATACAGATGGTCACTTATTGGGACTACTATGAATCCTTTGTCAAGTCAAAATCTCCTCTAGATTGTCTTTTCTCTGCAGATACACTGCTTCTACCAAAAGCTGCTGCAGAGTACAGAATTCTTATCTCTGCAGTCTCTGATGTAAATGTGGCAGGGAGGAAGGCGGGGGAAGGCTACTCACAACAGACCTAGCACTCTCTTCTGACACCATCTCGGGCCATGTACATACTCACGGGAAGCCAGCAAGCTGGGTTACTCCAAACCTGATCAACCTGATATTGCTCTGGAAGGCTCTGTGGTTTGGCAAGTCAACTGAGGGGCTTCTGAGGCTACAGAGCACATCACATAGAGACTGGCTCTGTCAATGGCTAAGGAGTTCGCATCCTTACCTCCTCTCCCCCAGCGCATTCCTGAACCCTCTGTTTCCTACTAAGTTGCCCAACCCCATGAATGATGCAACACAGAGCAAACCTCCTGTAAGCAAAGGGACACTCCAGGCTGGGTTTGGGGAGGCCTCTCAGTGCCTTCACACCTGCCTCCTTCCTTAGGCTGTAGACAATGATAGTACTGGTACTGATGTCTTGACAATCCACAGCTACCCTTCATTTCACTTTCTATCACAAGCACTTTGAAATTCAGACCTTCCCCTACTGAAAGCTTAGCGTATTCCCAATACATCTTTTCAAAAAGCTGAATATTATTATGGGCTAGCTGGATACCCACTATTACATGATGGCCTCAATATCAAACATCATTCATCCGTCCAGTCCACACGTGTCAGTGTGCAAAGCACTGCTCTGGCTGCTTGGGGGTGGGGCGCTACAAGCACAGGGGACACAAAGACTGGGGCTTCATGAAGCCCACAGTTAAATGTCAAGTTTCAAATGCAACACATGGATTATAGCTAATTTATTCCAAAATGGTTAATATAATGAAAACAATTTTGAAGATCAAAAGTGGGCAAGTGACAAGGTTAAACATAAGTCTGTAAAGGAAAAAAAAAACACTAATTATAAAAAATTAGCACAGAGGCTTATCAAAAAATAAAAATATAAAATACCTAAATCAGTCCCTGCCATAAAGATATTGGGATAATTAATACACTTGAACATCTGCAAAGGAATTAAAACTGAAATAATTGGCAGCAGGTGGGAGAAAGGGCTGAGCTCGGTGGTCAGGAGACCCAGGCTACTACCTGCCTAACTGCATGCTCCATCTTGCCTCTCAGTGCCTTGGTTTCCTCATCCATAAATCAACAGATGAAGGCCCTTCCATGTTAAAAGTTCCAAAATTCTGTTCAGTAGCTGACAAGTGTATATACAAATCAGAGCCAGATTAGGGAGCATTGTGAATGAGCCCAGAAGTAGGTGCTGGCACCGCCAGCAGCTTGTGGCGGTGGCCTGGAGGTGCCTCCTGTGAAATGGAGCCAGCAGGGGAGAGGGCGCCTCCCAGCCCAGCCTGGCTCCCAGAGCGGGGGGCTCCACTCCTGCTCTTACCTCAGAAGCATGGAAAGCTCTGTCCAAGCGCATTCTCCTCGCTGACCCCAGGCAGATGTCTGCTGCCTGTCTCTTCCGCTGCTCAGCTGCTCAGCACAGAGCAGGGAAATTACTGGAGCAGCACGTGGGACCTGTTTTACAGGACGTCACCACATACAGCTTGAAACACGCTGATCCAGTTCACTCCTAGTTTCTAGGCAAGGTGGTATACAAACTGTCCCAGAAAGAGAGCCACCTACTATTTTCTTAAAAATAGCCAAATAAGGAAACCCAACAATCTCCCTGGTGTCTCATATTCCTACCTTGTAACCTAAATCTCTTCTGATACGATTAAAGCTCCCTCTTTCTTGGGCTATTCTCAAAGGGAATTACAGGAGCTGTTCAATTCATAAAAATTCCATCACATGCCTTGGTGACTGCTATCGGGTCTCTTTTTTATTCTTTAACCTGCTTTTTTAGGGCTTATTTTCCAAATCTTTAGCAGTTTTCTTTGCTATCTGCTGGGTCCATGCTAACCTCCTTAAATAATGAATGTAAGAATAACAGAGTCATAGAATGCAGAGGCAGAGGGACCTTAGAAAGATCAATCTGGACACTCTCCTGTCACACAGGCGTGAAATGACACCCAAGTTAAAGGACGTGCACAATATCACAGAGCTAATTGGGGGTGTGGCTGGGACTAGAGTCTAGGCCCCTATTTTTTCCTCTTTCCTCTATAATAAGTTTTAAAACCTAAGATGAAATTCTGCTCCTTAAGTCAGACTTTATCAACATAGAGTAAGTATAATGCCCTGGTAATTTCAAATATCTTACAAATATAATTTTATGTATGTTTCTTGCACATAAAGAGGAACTTAATCTAGGGATTGTAAAGGTACTGTCCAGGTCCACACTACAAGCTACATGTGCCAACTACTGTATACAAATACCGTATACATCAGCACCTTTCAGGTCACAATGACCAAAGCAAAACAAATGTCCCCTGCATTTGTCTGTACATTGATTCTTCACTTTGCACTAAATCCCCTGATATTCCTTAGCAACCAAAAACCATACCAAATTAAAACAACTTACCATGGGATGAAATGTTCAAAAGTCAAGACGACCAAATTAATAGATGAATACTAAGATGATGCCCTCAGACTTATAACAACAATGACCATGGTTTCAGGCATTCTGTTCTCCTGGTGGTTGGATGGGAATCGGCGAGCCCTCCTCCTCCGAGCCCTGGTTCAGACCTCTGCAGCCCAGTCCCCGTTTCCATGCCCAACTCCCCAGTAGAGTATGAGCTCCCAGCACTGCCTCAGGGTCCAGCACATACGAGGTACTCAGGAAATGAGTTGTACAAACGAACAAGCCAGCACATAAACTAATGGTAGATGGGGTTTGAAAAGTCTCCTATCATCATCTTTGAGGAGTTTAACAATAACATCCACACTTACAATATCTCACCCACTGAAAGGTACAAACACTTAGAACAAAGGGAATGCTTTAAGTTTACGTGAAACCACTCTGCTGGAAAAACTATTTTGGTGAGTTAATTTGCGGTCTAAAGAGCAGCAACTGTCCCTAGGCAGTCTGCAAACTGGCATGTGCTCATGCCCCCTGGCCCCACCCTGCCAGTCACAAGGGAGTTTCCATTGGAGGAAGCAGAGCCTGGGGCAGGGCTTCTTGGTGCTATTCCTGCAAAACCCACTGGCTGCAGACAGTGCTTGGCAGTGGGTCTCCATTCAAGGCTGTACTGTCTGACTCTAAGCTGAGTCCCACGTCTCAGAGGGAAGGGACTGTAGAGACAGAGCAGTGACCAAAAGGAAAGCAAAACCACCTGGGATGGATGAACTCAGTGTAGCAAGAGCACACTGGAAATCATTAGGAATGGGTGCTAGCATTTACCTGAATGTAATCTGCATATCGTTATCTGGACTGTGAAACTCATCCTCTGGTAATTCTAAATGCCTGCTACCAAGCAAATTCATACGTTTGTATATTTCTTCCTTCACTAGACATCTGCCAAATGCCTATCAGACGCCGGGTCCTGTGTTAGATGCTGGGAACACAAAGATAAGATGTGGTGCTGGCCTGTTTAGCAGGGGAGAGAGACTCCAGTCACTAGAAAACAGGGGGACTTTTTAGATCTCTCCCCTGGAAAGCAAAAGATGGCCCCCCAGAGGAAGTGACATTTGACATAGATTTCAAGAGATGAGTAGGAGATTGCCTGAAGGCCAGTCATTTTCCTCATTCATAGGGGATTATTAATCCATAGTCTCTCTATAGAAAGCCCATCTATTTGGGTAAGAGAAAACTACAGATAAAGGACAAATGAGAAGACCAGCTGGACAATAATAGTAGCAGCTAATGTCTACTGAGGGCGACTCAGTGCTAAATGTTTTACATGCATTATCACATTTAATCTTTGCCACAATCCTGTGGAGTATCATCACAATTCCCACATTATACATGAGGGAACTGAGGTTTAACTAAACAGCCCTGGGTCACATAGCTGTGAACAGAGACAGCCTCCTGGCTTTCCTGGCACTTCTGGTCATTGGATTCCACTATCTTAAGGTTCTCTGCCCTCCTTTGGGGTTACTCAAAAGGAAAACCCAAAAGGTCAAAGCTCTGAGCTCATATCGGTTAAGGGTACATACATTTCTGCAGGATTTTACTCAGGACTAGGACCCTTCCTGGGCACTTCTGGGAAGTTCTAAATGTCTCTTCTCTTCAGTTCCTCGGCATCTTAAAGTGTCAAGAAGGGTAAGAACACCATCAGCCTTGGTCCTTCCTGTCTGTGTCCCCCTGCCTTGGGTGGAGAAAGCGGTCCTCTCCACCGGCAGCCTCCACACCTCCCAGAGAGAGATCTTTACTCTTGAGGGACACACAGTCTAATGAAGGAATACGGTCACGGTCACGCAAAAGAAAGATTACGCTAATATGAACACTTTGAAGACACTATCACGGTGCTACGGGAGCACAGAGAGGGAAGAACTTAGCTCTGCCAGGAAGGGAAAGAACGGTTTTTAGAGAAGGAGATATTGACCACAGAGCTAATCTTGGCAACCAGTAGGAGTTTTACAAATAGACAAAATGAGACAGGGCGTCCCAAGCAGAGAAAACAGCCCTGCAAAGTGAGGAGAAAATCAAAGACATACAGAGGGAGCTGTTACAGGTTTGGTGGGTCTGAAGCTGGGGATGCAGGAGGTGGCCCCAGGAGCAGAGGCTGGGGAGGCGCCGGCCTGGGTCTCTTTCTTGCTAGCTCTTGTTCCTGGGAGGAAAACCTCAGTGATCTAGGCTGTACTTCTGGCTATCTCCAGTCCCAATGCTTACTGTACCCACTGCAGCAGTAAGAATGCAAGCGAAGTGATTCTGCCTAGAAGCCGTTTTGGCTGTATGGACATAGCTCCCTCTTTGCATCACCATCTCCCAGCAGGAAAATCCTGCAAAGACAGGAGGGAACTGGGAATGTTAGAAATGGGAAAATAGGGGCCCCGGAGGGTAAAGCTACTATCCAAAGTCTCAAACGGAGATAGTGACTAGTCCGAAAAGAGAAGTAGAACCTCTGAAATCTTAGTTTGGTCTAGCCAAGGTATGGGAAAAACGCAAGTCGATTAGCATTTTAAGAACCTAAAGTTAAAAAAACCCTTGAGATGCACAGTCCAGGAAATGTATTTTACATCTTAGATGCATGGGTCTAAAATGTAAATCTGAGCTACCCATGCTAGAACACAACCTGCCTCCCTCCCAGTCTAAACCAGCACAGAGGCATTTCAGGCATCCCACAACTCATCCAAAAGCTAATGTTCCTGTCTTCCTTTATGAGATTAGGATCACTACGCGTTAAAAAAAACGAATGAGCTAGGAAACAAGGTATGGCGAAAAGATGCTGCATTTTCCGATGCCACTACTTCTTGCTGTGTCTTTGTACATATTACTTAAATTTTCAGAGCCTCAATTTCTTCATCTGCAAAGACGAGGTATTAATAACGCAACCACAGTGCTCACTTCATAGGGTTGCGTTAGGATTAAGTGAGACAAAGTATTTAAAGTGTACACAACAGTGCCTGGCAAAGGCAGAAAGGAAGGGAGGCGGGGAAGGAAGGAAGGAAGGAAGTTAGAAGAACTAGAACTTTATAAAACTATCTTGTAGAACAAAGCCTAATTTCCACTAAATTGCTTGAAATATTATATAGTCACCAAATCTGTCTGTACATTTGCTCCACTTTCTTTATACCATGTCTGCCTCATTTGTGCACAGAACTGCAGATGCATATATAATACTGGAGAATTAATAATAATTATAATTAATAATAATTAATATAATAAATGATAATTATAATAATTCCGCATATATAATGGAGAAAACTGAGGCACTAAGAGTGCAGAGAACAGCACGGTAGGTGTGGGCTGAGGAGAAAACTGTGTGATCATCACTAGACACACGAAGCATCACAACTGTCATTCTCAGGGGTCATGGGTAAGAAACAGAGAATTAGTGATATTTTGATATTAAGCATCAACCTGAAAGATAATGAGGGAAGAGAAAAATCCAAAAAGGTCCTTCAAAGTACCCACCATATTCCGTCTTTCCAAAGGGGAAACTTTTAAGATGTTCATAAAACATTAGAAATGGCAGGAAAAGTTCAATTCACATTTTTTTTTTTTTTTTGTCTTTTTGTCTTTTTTCCGTGTCCGGCAACGGATCGCAACCCTCAGTGTTGCCCCCGTACCGGACCGGGGACCGGCAACGGGATTGCAATCCTCGGCGTCGCTCCCGCGCCTCGCTCAGCCAGTGAGCGGGAACCGGTCTGTATGTGGGATCCGAACCCTCGGGCGGGAGCGCCGCCGCGCTTCCCAAGCGGCGCACTATCCATTGCGCCACCGGGCCGGCCCTCAATTTACATTTTTAAGATGAAGAAAGGGTGCTCAATAATGCAAAACTACATACATGTTCTGCATTTTTTTATTTTCTTACATTCACTTTGCACCTATTACCTAGCTTTCTCCAGTAGGACCTTTTATCCCAGTCTTCTTCAAGCTGGCCCTTCTGGTGATGATAACATGAGCCGATGACATCATGGAGTTAAAAAGGACTTAAATTTTAAAATGTTCCACATGAAGTTAACAAAGATGCACTTCTAATTTTAAATTATGCCTGAGGAATGGCGAACAGGGAAAATATGCAAATTTTATACAAATACATTTGTGTACTTCTTCATACATTTAGATACATAGTTGGACGAATTTTAGCGACTATCAGATTGAGGAATCAAAATGCAGGGTATTATTTAAATGCAAGGTTATTATTCCATGAATTCACTTCCCTCTTGAAAGTGCAACCAGAGAAAAAAGGAAAACAAATTATCTGGGAGACTGCAATTCACATACATCATTAATTTGTCTGCAGAATTTTGTGTCTTGGCTTTTCTGCTGTGGAGAACATACTCTCTTTTCCACTTTAGCTCAGCAGTCAAGATGTGTGTTTGTGTGTGTGAGTGTGTGTGTGTGAGTGTGTGTGTGTGTGTGTGTGTGTGAGAGAGAGAGAGAGAGAGAGAGAGAGAGAGAGAGAGAG
>NW_007729598.1:41345-54505 GCF_000696425.1 Galeopterus variegatus
AGAGAGAGAGAGAGAGAGAGAGAGAGAGAGAGAGAGAGAGAGAGAGAGAGAGAGAGAGAGAGACTCTACCCATCTGTCCATGTAACTGGTGCTGGACTAAAACAAGAATCAATGCTGCAACCACAGAACTGTGGCTTTGTTAGTTCCTCAATTTAACATCTTAGCTTTTCCTTCCGCTAGAAAAAACAACTGCCCATATTTGAGAAACAGCCTCCTTGTAATTTGTAAGTGGGGCTGACACAGCCTCAGCTCTGAAGTTGAGCAAAACTTACTTTAACTCAGTAAGTGGGTCACTTTTACCTTTATTCTTCCACTCACAATTAAAGCAATTTGTCATTCTTTCACAGTTTTTAGGACACCTATATTTGGCCATTACTATACAATTATAGACATGTGTGCTTGGGTATAAACACTGAATTGTTTAATTTATTTGTGTCTATCAGTCCCAACAGACTAGAAAATGTGAATGCCACTCGACTAAAATTATTCTAAACGTCTAAGACTAAGAACATTTTAAAGATTTTGAGGGAGCAGCTCCTATTTTGTGACCCATGCGGAGGTCTGTAAGTTGATAAAAACCAAATACTCAGTCAAGTCTAGAGATACTGATGTTGATGATGATGACACAGAATAGTCTATTTAATAAAATCAGTTATAATGTAGATGCATTTATTTGGGGGGAAATGTGATTACTGGAGCTCAATTGGAGGGCTTATGTACAAATAAGCATCATAGTTTGCTACCTATTTATTCCAGGAGGTTGCCCTGGAATATGACAGTTAATACAAAATTGATCCAATTGTAGAAAATTAAAAAAAAAATACATAAATGAATAAACAAATATGAAGATGACACCAGTAACTACCTCACATGATTGTTGCGATGACTAAATGCTTTAATATGGTTAAAGCACTTAGCAAAACACTCAATTCAGAGTAAGTAGTATCAAGTATTAGCTGTTATTATTAGGCTGATAAATTACAGCTCTTTCCCCTGCCCCCTGCTGCTTGCAATATCTTTACAAGCTGGAGTGGTTATGCAACTGCTGGGAAGACTGATGTAATGACAGAAATTGACAAATCAAAACAACGGGAACAATCAATAGGATAAGACAGGAAACTGAATCAGAAGGGTACTGAGGGGAACACCAGGGAGATGCCATCTGGGGGGCACCGTGACTACAGCAGTTGTCGGGAGATGCCCCCTAGGAGACCGACGTCTAATCAGGAGGTAACTCAGAACTTCAAAATGAAAACAATGTGAAACATGAACACTTTGGATTTAAGAAGTACGTTGCCATCTGGGAAAATAAAGACACTTGAAGCTCTTCAAATCTGCTGACACTGATTAGCTTCATATTTTGACGGGCTCTAAGTCTAATTATTATTTCTGCAGTGTTCAACATGCAGATGGAATGGTATCATTTCATTTGATACCTGTGAGTTGAGAAACTAGCAGATAAAAAAACCTGAGGAAGAAAGTTATATTAATTTAAATAATGTTGCTCTGCTATAAAACGTGCTATTAGTCATAAAGTACAATGCCTTTATCATCTTACTTTATAACATTTTTACTCTTCACAAATATACTCTTATGAGCAAATTTCTTAATTTTATTTTACATAACCTGATTTAAAATTTTATTTGCCATCTCTCCTGTACACACAGAGGTGCCTGTACTCTTTAGTTAAGATGAAAAAGTTGACTGAAGAATCTTCTGAGAATAATCCAAAGTGACTAAGTAAAAGTTAAGTAAAAGTTAATGATAGTTGTTCTTGTGTTCTTCGTCATCAAAGAAGTCCATTATCAGGTGCATAGTTCTAGTAAGGGTAGCTAAGTTTTAGCTCAACAAATATATTTAGATTAAAATAATGGGATTACAATTTTGTCTGTTTGTTAAGGTCACTGTACAATTTCTTACATTCCTTGAGGTCAATGTCCATATGGTGCTTTGAGGCTAAATGAACAAGGCTTTGGCAAAGATGAAGCATGGCAGAATACAAAATATTATATTATTATTGTATATTCCTTCATAGCAATCACTGTGGGAACTCAGGAAATAGTAAGTTAATAAGTGACATCAAATACTTCCAAGCATATGTAGGAGACTGAGAAAAAATACATGTAACAAATTTCCAAATCAATAAATGTCATTAGCACCTACTATGTGACAGGAGAGAGGAGGAGCTGAGGTCTGCCAGCAAATAAGGACTTGACACTAAAACAGCATGATCAATACTATTCAAAGCATTAAGCAAATACACACATTGGAAACAGTCAGTGGGGCAGGACAAGTAGGGAAGGCCTCTGAAAAAGCATGTTTCTTGAAGTGAACCTTGAAAAACGATCAGAAGTTTGACAAAGAAGAAAGCAATTAAAGAAACAGTTGGAGCGAAAAGGAGTGAAAGAGCATGGAACTTTCTGGTGGCTTGTGGTCTGGTGCACACAGAATGTGGGTAAGCAACGTCGGGGGAGGGGGAGGCTGGAGCAGAAGGAAGTGACAAGAAATAAGGTTGGGGAAGTGGGTTGAAGCAAGTTTGTGAAGGCATAAAATTCTTTAGTAAAATTACTCATCAATTAAAATACTTCTTCATTCTATTATTATATAAAATCTGCAATGATATCTCTTAGTTATAAAAAAACAAAATTTTTTCTGGATTTATTGCGAATTTCTTTCTTCTCTCTCTCTCTTTTAAGACTGTGAGTGACAAGATCTCTTTTTACTCAGCTTCAGTAATAAAAAGCCTCCATCACCTACATCTGAGAGAAGCATGGCACAGAAGGGAGGATCTGGTAACAGACATAGGCAGGAGGGAGCCTGAAGTCCTGGCTACGTACTGTCCCCCACCCAACCGCCCAGTGACCTTGGGCCAGCTCCTTCAAAGGTCTAAGCCCACTCCTCATTTCTAAGGGTAGCTGAGAGAACTAAATGAGGTAATGCAGCAGGAGTGGCTACACATACTAAGTGCTTATAAATGTTAAGCGTTATTACTGCTTTTCCTGTCCTCTCTAATTTAAATGAGTATGTTTGAATGAGACTACTTGTCAGCTTTCCCTTCCCCAAAGGGTTCAGAGATAAAATTATAAATGAAGTTAAAACACTGAATTTGTTTCCCAAATTGCCAATTGTTTCAAGGCATAATTTACAAAAGAGACAAAATTTTAAATGCTACAAAAAAATAAAAAAAGCATCCCACCCCATGTCACCACTACAGTACTTGGACAAAGGGCGAGAGCCAGAAGATTCTTCTCTGATGTTACTGGGGGTGAGCCAGAATGAAGAATACTGACATTTCTTCACCTCCTAATTTATTTTGTTCTCATTAATGTTTTTTCTTAAACAAAGACATAGCATATTTTTTAGTGTGTTCTTTTCTGGGGTTCAAGCCTTTCCTCCCCTGAGTCCACATGTTTTTGCTAATGTAAAGCTATTCAGAGGAGATGTGCAAAACAATTTTTATGATCATATTTTGCAGCTTCCAGAAATTCACATTTATAGGTAAATGGTTAATTCCATTCAAATTTGCCTACACAGATGTTCTTTAAACAATTTTAATAGAAACCAATTATGACAAATTTATGTAAATTGAAATTCAAAATGTCTGTGGATAAGCCACCTTTATTTGTTTACTGATAGTTTTTTTAAAAGTTGTCCTGAGGGAATAATTTTAGAAAACAAGTTGCTATTCTTGATTAAGAAAAAGTAGGTTTTGTTAAGTATGCTGATTAATGTACCCATATCCAGTCTAAATGGCTTTTATATTCTGATTAATGTACCCATATCCAGTCTAAATGGCTTTTATATTTATCATCTCTCCATAGTTCTTAGTACTGTTTGACAGTGATAAATAAAAGCTGACACTACAAGACTCAAAGTTTCAATGTTTTGGCAAAGTTTCTGGAACAAATATCCCATATAAACTTTATAAGAATTTCCATTGTAGACAGAAGCCTTTCCCCCAGAATTTAACTGAGTATTCATTTGTATGGTCATAAACATAACAAATAATTCAGACAATCCTACAAAAGCAGTACAATTAAGCAACAGAAATTGCTTTTATTTTTAGAGAATAGATGGAGAAGAGGAGATTTCTAATTCCATGTGGTTATTAAGCACACCCATTAAAAACCCTTGGCGCCAAAAAATCACTCAAAAATCCAGTACCACATTGAGTAACATATGACTCAAGATGTTAATATATCCACTAAAGTACGGTAAAGAAGATTTTCAGAAAAACAGAACGACACGAGCTAAAATTAAACTACCCCATTAGGCCAATGAGCAGAACAATCTAAATGATCAATACGCACTTTCCTGAACACATTTTAAAGCAGATAAAATCACAGTAAATAGCCTTCTGGAAATAAAGCAATAGAAATAAATCAGAACATGGTTTGATGCAAAAAGGGAAAAAATCATAGCTTTCGGCGGGTGATAACTGGAGATAACTTGAGAAGAACCCATCCCAGAGAGCAGAGGGGCTCCATCCAGGAAGCCACACAAGGTGGCTGCAGCTTTCCTGGGCAGTTAGATGGTGGCAGGGCTCACAGAGGGCTCAGGTAGCAGTTGCTCAGATCTCAGTCTCCTGAAGGCAAGCAAAAATCCACAGTCCACAGAAAGAGCCAAACAGCATCCCAAGCACTTAGAAACAACAAAAAGACATGAAGAGAATTTACCTTGTAGAGAAATGGTCCTTGGCAGTACTGGTGTGTGACCAGAATCCCCTTCTTTCTGATCTGCAGAACAGCTTTGTCAAGCCCGGGTCTGTGGTCACAAGGCAGGAAGTAACTAGAATGACAAATCATCAGCCAGGAAAGAAATAGATTTTGTCTTTATAAGGACATTTTACTTAACTTTTTTTCCTTGTCCCCTCCCCTTCAAAAATCACCTGATAGAGCAGGTCACACTGAAATTCAGTCGCCTCTTACCGCTTCCTCTTTATAAGCATTTTTCTTTCTCCTTCCCTTTCTTTCTCCTCCAGGGGTGTTCAAGTAGGCCCTGGGCTACTTAAACCTTTCTGATTGCATATAGCAAGGCAAGGTCAGCCTGCTACCTTGACCTCTTTGTCTGACCCTACCAGCAAAAACAAGGCCCGGGTGCCTACCTACTTACAGCAAAGATAAACAAATTACTCATTTTTAGTGAAAGAGGCAAGGAAAAAGGTAGCAATACATCTGAAACAAACTAAAAGGGACTTCCTTGGGAAAGCCCCGCCCTGTGAAACCCAGCCTCTCTTGAGTCCCCTAATCTCATTGGTGCAAACAAAACAAAATGATCTCTTTAAGAGAAGGCCATGAAAAGGAAGGTTACTATATTATTTACTCATTCTTTTATTTATAGAACACCTATGTGTTAAGGATCTCTTTAACCCAATTAAAGATTTCAATTATTTAAATGTTTCCTATAAAAAGCAGTAGATCACACAGGCAGCTGCGATAGTTAAAGTGGTTAGCTTAATCTCTCTTCATATAAACAAGATTTTTGTTTTGCACGCACATTTTATAATATTTATGGGGTGGGTGTGTGTGTGTGGGGGGGTTCTATTCTATGCCCAAACCCCAGATGCTTGTCTTGAGGGCAAATTCCTGTTTCCAAATGGAACATCCTCAAGTACTCAGAACGGTTGTGAAGAATGTGTAGCATCCTGAGTCACGTTGATGAAATATCCAGCAAAGTTTACATGTTGCCCAAAGACTGTGTGTGGCTCCAGGAGTTAATCTGCTGTTTAGGAACAAGGACGTATCGCTGTGCCCCCAGGTCAGAAGGTGAGTTGGAGATGTCTGGTCATTCTGTATGCATCTGAGTTTGCAAGGAGCCACAGACCCTGTCGGGGGTAGCAGTATTCTGAACAGTTGGGGGCTGCCCTTATACTTCTTTTGCTTCTTTGATTTGTTGGTTCCACTTCAGATGTTAAACCACACTGTTCTCGTTTATCTGCTCCATTAGACAGTAGGTGTGGTGACTTAGTCAGATGCCCACAGGGGGCAACTTGGGGAAGACTGTGGGCAGAAGAATGGGAAGAGGTGGTAGGGATTCAGTCCATTCTAGAAATAGTGCACCTCACAGGGAACTGTCAGACTTCCTGTGATTCCCCAGCAAACTCTGAGGGGGTGAATGGGATCCTTTTTTCTCCATTGCATAATTGCTTCCAATTAATAAGTTGCAGAGAAACACCTAAATTCTTTCAGGACGCCATGGGAATATCCATGCATTGCTGTAAGAGTACTGATCACGCTACAAAGCAGAAGAATACCGGTGATTTCCACCCTGATGTTAAGAGTCATCGTTTGGGTCCCTGCAGCAGGACTCTACAGATAATGTCTTGATGGTATCACAGATGAAATATACGGCGACTGTGGACCTCCCTAATCTGCTTCCACCTCCTGGTGGTTTCAGGATGGAATGAAGGTCCAACAGTAATGCTTCATAAAGGGGAACAGATACTCATTGCATGTACCTGGGAGAAGGAAAGCAGCAGCATTCTGTGTCTACTGGTGCCTGGTCATCTGAGACTTGAGGAATCTATAAAGAAGAGAAAAATCTATTTGTGCATTGGTTCAACAAGTGTTTCAGTGCCTGTCTGAACTGGAGATTCAGAGATAAAAAGACATAATCAGTGTTCTCAAGGAGTACAAAGTCTAGTGGGGAGAAAAACATGGAAGTAAATAAATGCCATCTATAACAGAGGGTGAAAAAGGCAGTGTGATATCGAAGCAGATGCAGATTTGAGCAGAGTTGATGTTTGAAGGCAGCGATACATGAGTAGTTACGACTAGCAGTTGGCTCAAGTAAGAAAGGTGTTAGCATGCCAGACAACGTCTAGATTATAGAAGATGAAAACCATTGCACCGGCTGCTGCTTACAACCACTCAATTGGCAGAGTCCTCTTGTACCCCTGCACCAACTCAGCTCTGCCTCCACGTAAGCCACCCACCACCCCTCAGCCACATCCTGGACTTCACCATTTCAAGCCCTGCCCTCCTTCCTCTGTCTTAATCTCTCGATCTGCCCCTCAGTGGCCTAAATCTACCCAGGTGTAGGCAACTGTTAAGGTCTTAGACCAAGACTTTTTCGGAGCGTAGTATTTTATCACTGTCACTGTTTACAATTGCTTGTGCATCGTGATAATAACCAGAAGACTGACTTTGGTTTTATGACTGTTTTTACTTTCTTACAGACATGCACCCCTGTGTCCTGCACCCAGACTGGATCTCTCCCACTCCCTCCTCCCCATACCCCTACTGCATCTCTCTCACTTCTTCACTGGCCTGTGCCTTGTTTGCCCTCCAGCCCTGCTGCCTTCCTGGTTTCTTGTCACCTCTGGGTCTGCTCTGAGGCCCACAGCCTTGGTCCCTAATACCAGATCACCTGCCACTCCTGGGTCTCTGAGTGCTGCTGAGGAAAGTCACAGAAACACAGACCTGGAACATTACAAATTCAAGCTTCTTGACTTCGAATTACTTCTCAGAAATACTTATATTCAATTTCATTAATTCCTGAGAGGGCATTCTCAATCTGAGGTCCATAGTTCACTAAAATTATATGCATGATTTTGTGTACACGTAGTTTTTTTCTGGGAAAAGCGTTCCTCAAATTATTTATCATATTATGAAAGAGATCACAGACCCCAAAAGGTTGGGCAGCTATTCTAAACTCTCTCCTCTTGCCTCAAAGCTCCTGCTCCACCCTTCCACACCCTTTCCTGGCCTAAGATTCCTCTGTTGCCCTGATTCATTGCAATGATCCAAATAATTTGGTATGAGCTTCCTTATTTAGCCCCCTCTACTATCACAACATCCATCTTTTCCTCTCCTCTTTCAGTCTTAAAGGAGGAGATGTTCTTCCTTCTTTCCAAGGTCAACAGTTCCTCATCAGAATCTTAATCTCATCTTCTGCTTCCTGAGATACCTTGCTCCGTCAATTATCTCATGTCTCTCTGGCATCTTTAATCTCTTTTACCCTCCCCACTTCCTCTACATGCACTCATGGGATTTGTACAAAAGGAAAAACACCTTTGCTTCAATCTACTGTCCACCCCCCCATATGATGGGCAGGGAATGAAGATGCATTGAAATGGGCACAGTCTCTGCCTCTGTAGAATGTCCATTACAGTTAAGGACACAGACAAGTAAGAAGGCAAGGGAAGAATATTCTGCTCAGAACCATGACAGCTGAAAAGCAGAATGCGCTTGTGAACACACAACACTAGCCCGGACTTGGGGCCCAGCCCGTGCTCCAGGAATGCACAGTGGAGTGTTAAGAGTAAAGATGCTGGGCCAATGCCTGGGGTCAAGCCCCAGCTCCACTGCTGTTCTAGTTATGTGACCTTGGGCAAATTAATTCATTTCACTGGCCTCAGTTTCCTCATATAGAAAACAGGGCTAAGAATATTGTTTATTTTATACTGTTGTTGCGAGGGTTAAGTGAATTGATATACGTACAGAACTTAGAAGACTATCTGACACATAGTAAATGCTATGTGAGTGTCAATCTTTTAATATTTATTATTTAATATACCAGGCTCTGGACTAGACACTTCAAATACATTATTTCATTTATTTCTCCCAACAACCCTATAAATTAGGTATTATTATTTTTGGAATTTTCTTCAATTTTTAAATAACAGCTTTATTGAGATGTGATTCAGACACCCAAAAATTCACCCTTTAAAAGTATACGATGGAGTGGTTTTTAGACTATTAACAGAGTCCAACAACCCTATAAATTAGGTATTATTATTTTTGGAATTTTCTTCAATTTTTAAATAACAGCTTTATTGAGATGTGATTCACACACCCAAAAATTCACCCTTTAAAAGTATACGATGGAGTGGTTTTTAGACTATTAACAGAGTTGGCAACCATTACACTATATCATTCCAGGACATTTTCATCACCCCCAATAAAACCCTGAACTGATTAGCAGAGTTACTCTCCATTTACCCCTATCTCCCAAATCCCCAGCCATAGGCAATCACTGGTCTATTTTCTCTCTCTATAATTTTACCTATTCTAGATACTTTATATAAATGGAATCATACAATATATGCTCTTTTGTGACTAGCATCTTTCACTTAACATGTTTTCAAGGTCCATCTATATTTTAGCATGTATAAGGGTACTTCAAAAAATTTGTGAAAAAATGCAACTAAAAGATAATACAAATCTTTCCATGAACTTTTTGAAGACCCCTTCCTTTCAGTACTTCATTGCTTTTTAGAGAAGAATGATATTTCATTGTATGGATATACCACACTTTATTTATCCATTTATCAGCTGACAGACATTTGAATTGTTTCTACTTTTTTTGATATTATGAATAATGCTGCTATGAACATTTGTGTACATGTTTTTGTGTGGATATATGTTTTCTTTATTTTTTAATCAGTCATCCATATATATTTTAGAAGTCAAATACTAACTCAATGGGCCGGCCCGGTGGCGCACTGCTACAGTGCGCCGCTTGGGAGTGTGGCGGCGCTCCCGCCGAGGGTTCAGATCCCACATACAGACCGGTTCCCGCTCACTGGCTGAGCAAGGTGCGGGCGCAACACAGAGGGTTGCGATCCCGTTGCCAGTCCCGGTCCGGTACGGGCACGGCACTGAGGGTTGCAATCCGTTGCCGGACACGAAAAAGGACAAAAAAAAAGGAAAAAAAAAAACAAAAAACAAATACTAACTCAATGGGCCGGCCCGGTGGCGCACTGCTACAGTGCGCCGCTTGGGAGTGTGGCGGCGCTCCCGCCGAGGGTTCAGATCCCACATACAGACCGGTTCCCGCTCACTGGCTGAGCAAGGTGCGGGCGCAACACAGAGGGTTGCGATCCCGTTGCCAGTCCCGGTCCGGTACGGGCACGACACTGAGGGTTGCAATCCGTTGCCGGACACGAAAAAAGACAAAAAAAAAGGAAAAAAAAAAACAAAAAACAAATACTAACTCAAGGCTTACCATGAAACACCAGTCTCCTGACACACTCCTTCTCCACCCAATTGCCATTCCCTTCAGACAAGTATTTTCAACAGTTTTAGCTATTTTTTCTGCTATTTAGTGCCATATTTCTAGATGCTATATCTTGATTGTTCTAGTTCAGATTTTTACTTCCTACATGGGAGATGAAGATTTGACCCTTTTACCACCTCCCTCAATACGTACACACTAACCCACCTACCATCCTCTAAAACTGTTTATAACACCTATTATAATCTGTTAAATCAATATTCAGTTTTTACCATGCCTATCAAGGTATTCATAACTGAGTTATGTCATGCACTATGTTTTTTTGTCTTTTTTTTAATTTGCTAGGTTTCTATGTACTTATTATTAATTCTTTTCTAAACCCTCCAACAGAGTTAAAATGCAATTAAAACATCAAGGAATGAATCCATTTCTCTTTTTCCCCCTTGGAGAGGTCCTTCCTAGAGTCCTTTGTCCTCCTGTCTTGCCCTGCTGCCCAGCCACCACCTAGAAGCTTTTCTGAAGCATCACCCTGGGGAGCCCCTTCTTCCTCCTCTGGGATGGATCTTCTGTTTCTGGACCACATACCTTCCACTTTTTGGGGTCTACTTCCTTGTTTTAATAAGCACATCCTCTATTAGATTCCTGAGAAAGACTGCACAGGACATAAATTTCTTGAGACATTTTGAAACATGAAAGCATATTTGGTCTACCTCCATTTCTTGAGACATTTTGAAATGAGATGAGATCTTGAAGATGAGAAGGAAAGGAAAGGTGGAAATCATTTTCTCTCAGAAGTTTGAAGGAATTGTTCCAGCATGTTCTAGGTTTCAGTGACGCTGTTGAAAAGTCTGATAACAATCTGACTCATGGTCCCTTGCACGTCATTTTTGTTTTCTCTCTGGAAATTTTTAGGATTTTTCTTTTTATGCCTGTTATTCTGAAATTTTTTGATGATGTGTCTTGGTGTAGGTCTGCTTTCATCCACCATGCTAAGTACTCAGTGGTCTTTTTTAATCTGGAAATTCGAGTCTTTCAGTTCTGGGAAATTCTCTCTCTCTGTCTCTCTCTCTCTCTCTCTCTCTCTCTCTCTTTTCCTTTCCTCTGTTTTCTATATTCTTCCTCCCTAGGATTACATTTATTTGCACGTCGTGTCTCTTGGGTTGACCTTATAATTTCCTTTTATTTTTTCTCCTATTTTCTGTCTCACGGCCTTCCTGTTGTACTGTCAGAGAGAATTATTCAACATTTTCTTCAAAATTCCTATTGAATGTTTCAATTCTGCTATCACTATTTAAATTTCTGCCTTAGTACCTTTTGTGCTACTATAACAGAATACCACAGACTGAGTAATTTATAAAGAACATAAAGTTACCAGCTCACAGTTCTGGAGGCTGAGAAGTGCAACATCAAGGTGCCAGCATCTGCTGAGGGCCTTCTTGCTGTGCCATCACGTGGCAGGCAGCAGGAGGGCAAGAGAGCAAGAGAGGTAAACGTGCCCTCTCATGATGCCGTTAATCTCACCCGTGAAGACAGAGCCTTCACGGCTTAATCATTCCTTAAAAATCCCACCTCTTCATACTTCTATAATGACAATTAAATTTCAATGTGCATTTTGGAGAGGACAAACATTCAAACCATAATAGCCAAAAAACTCTTTATTTTTCTCTGAATGTTGCTTTTTTTAAATAGTGAGATAGGGGTCAGGATGGGGTGGGAATGTCTTACTGCTCCTTATATAAACTTTCTACAAATCTTCCTGGTTTTCAGCTCCATCTTCTACCCCTGACTTCAAAGGTATCAGTCCGGAGATTTGCTGAGTGTCCGTGGTGTGATCTGAATGCTTCTTGTTGGCTTCTGTTAATACAGCTTAGGGTTCAGCATTGTCATGTGTGCCAAGGCACTTTCCGCAGTCCATCTATTTCATGGCCTCCAACANAATAGCCAAAAAACTCTTTATTTTTCTCTGAATGTTGCTTTTTTTAAATAGTGAGATAGGGGTCAGGATGGGGTGGGAATGTCTTACTGCTCCTTATATAAACTTTCTACAAATCTTCCTGGTTTTCAGCTCCATCTTCTACCCCTGACTTCAAAGGTATCAGTCCGGAGATTTGCTGAGTGTCCGTGGTGTGATCTGAATGCTTCTTGTTGGCTTCTGTTAATACAGCTTAGGGTTCAGCATTGTCATGTGTGCCAAGGCACTTTCCGCAGTCCATCTATTTCATGGCCTCCAACATTTTGCTGGCATCTTTTGTGTGCTATTACCTCATTTGGTATCAGTCTCTCCTGCTAGACTTGGAATTCCATGAAGCCAAGGGCTGTGTTTGTTTTGTTAGCTTCTAAACATTGGACCCAGCAGTTCAAAATCATTTGTTGAATAGATTAATGAAGGAGCCTAGGCTAAGACTTGAAGGATGAGATGGAAAGAAAAGGTGGAAATGTACTCTAAGCACAAGAGACTGGCATGTGCGAAAGATCATAGGTGAGAGAAAGCAGGTGCATCAAGAACCTGGCAAAAGCTGAATATTACTGCAGTCAAGAGTGCAAAGTTGAGGGGTGTGCAGAGAAGGGAAAAGCTGGAGGATTTAGCAGAGACCAGATCATGGTGAATCTTTTAACCTGTGTTAAGGAGTATGGGCTTTACTCTGTGAATTAGTCAGGGTTTTCCAGAGAAACAAAACAATAAGATGTGTAAATGAATGTGTGCACATGTGTGTGTGCATATATATGCATGTACTCATATGTGTGTATATGTATGTATATATGGGTGTGATGCATATGTGTATGTATGTGTGTGTGTGTGTATATATATGTACACGTATGTGTGTGTATAAAGAGATATATTATTAAAAAATTGGCTCATATGATTATGAAGGCTAACAAATCCCAAGATCTGCATGGTGAGTCAGCAAGCTGGAGACCTAGGAGAGCCAATGGTGTAGCTCTGGTACAGGAAAGGCCAGGAAAGGCCCAGGAAAGGCCAATGTATTAGTTCATGTCCAAAGGGAGAAAAAAGACAACATCCCAGTTTGAAGGCAGTCAATCGGGAAGAATTCTCTCCTTCTCAGAGGAAGGTCAAAATTTTTGTTCTATTCAGGCCTTCAACTGATTAGATGAGGAACACTCACTTTAGGGAGGGCCATCGGCTTTACTCAGTCTACCAATTTAAATGTTAGCCTTGTCCAAAAACACTGTCACTGAAACAC
>NW_007729598.1:55658-56819 GCF_000696425.1 Galeopterus variegatus
TTATAGGATCTGTGTTAGTTTCCTATGGCTGTTATAACAAGTACCACAAACTGGGTGGTTTAAAATAACAGACTTTTTTTTAAGGTCTGGAGTCTAGAAGTCTGAAACTAAAGTGTTGGCAGGATTGGTTTCTTCTAGGAGCTGTGAGAGAGAATGTATTCCATGCCTCTTTCCTAGCTTCTGGTGGTTTGCTGGCAGCCTTTGTCCTCCTTGGCTTATAAAGGCAGCACCACAATTTCTGCATTTATCTACACGTCTCTGTATCCAAATTTGTTGTTTTTAAACTAAGACAGTTAAATTGGAGTAGAGCTCATCCTAATGATCGCATCTTAACTCGATCATCTGCAAAAATTCTATTTCCAAATAAAGGCACATCCACAGGCACTGGGGTTCAGGATTTCAACATTTTCTTTCTTTTTTTTTTTTTTGGCAGGGTACAATTTATAACAGAGTCATAAATGGAAAGTGACACAATCAGACCCATGTTTCAGAAAAAAAATCCAGCTCCAATGGAAAGAATGAGATGGCAAGGATGGGAATAGGGGTGGGGAGAATAAGGACTAGACCATCCCAAAGGCCCTTGCCTTCAGCTGGGTATAAGGTCATAAAGTGGCAATGGGACAAAGACAAGTGGGTAGACTCAANCCTTCAGCTGGGTATAAGGTCATAAAGTGGCAATGGGACAAAGACAAGTGGGTAGACTCAAGAGACACCTGATAGGCAGAAAGGATAAGAAAGGACTGACTGACTACAATAAAGCAGAAGGGGGAGTCAAGGACGACCCCCATTTCTGGATGGGAAACTGGGTGGTGGAGAGTGGTACCACTGGATGAGACAGGAGCTCAGGAGGCACGGTCTGGAGAAGAGGATTGTGAGTCAATTTCCACACAGTCTTTACCGGGCTCCTGTGTTCACCACTCTCCTGAAACTGGACTCTACTCAGTCTTCAATGTCCTTGCCTTTATGCAACATTTGATACAGTTAACTATCCTTTCCTTTTCCAAACTCTCTTCTCCATGAACAGTTACTGATATTTAAGTGCAAAATGAACAGCTGTATTTTGAAATTTCACTATCATCTCAAATATTTAGAACTGAACACATCATTCCTCTGACATATAAACTGCCCCTACCCCGATCTCTTCCTTCATCAGCTGGGAGC
>NW_007729598.1:57976-59333 GCF_000696425.1 Galeopterus variegatus
GTCTGCTCTCCCTACTCCCCATTTCTAGAAATCTGAATCATCCTCCTAGAATTAAGAACAGGCTGGCTACATAATTTGTGGGCCCGATGCAAAGTGCAAATGCGGAATCCTTTGTTAAAAAAATAATAATTTTTAGATGGTGGTAGCAGAGCATCAAACCGCATATGCAGCCCTCTGGGCACAGGGCCCAGTGAGACCACATGGGATGCAAACCTGCAAAGCTGACCAGACCAAGAATCCCTCCTTGACCGCCCATCTATTCTTTCTTCTCCTCCTAAAACCTATAGTACTTGTATATTCTTTCTTTGTCAATTAATCTTTATGAGTGTATTATCTGTATGCATTTGTAGCATCTTTATTCATATTCATACATCAAGCTTTTATTAGGAACACACTATGTTCCAGGCACTCAGAAAACAAAACTAAAAGACTCAGTCTCATAAACTCAAGGAATTTGCAATCCAAGAGGTTACCAAACATACTAACAATTATACTACCCTGTGATAAACACTGTGATAGAAAGATGTGATAGGGTATTAAAACGATACGGGGAGGGGTGTGTGGGGAGGAAAACATCTTAGAAGAAGCATAGCTGTAAACACAATGAGATACCACCTCACTCCTGTTCTGATGGCTATTAACAAAAGACAAAAGATAACAGGTGTTGGAAAGAGTGTGGAGGAAAGGGAACCCTTGTATGCTGTTGGTGGGAATGTTAATTAGTACAGCCATTATGGAAAGCAGTATGGAGGTTCCTCAAAAAATTAAAAATACAACTACCACATGATTCAGCAATCCCACTTCTGGGTATATATATTCAAAGGAAATGAAATCAGTATGTTGAAGAGATGCCTGCATTTCCACATTTATTGCAGCATTTATTCACAATAACCAAGATATCAACCTAAGTGTCCAACAACAGACAAATGAGTAAAGAAATTGTAGTATATACCCCAAATGGAATACTATTCAGCCTTAAAAAAGAAGGAAATCCTGTCATTTGTAACAACATGGAAGAACCCTGAGGACATTATGCTACGTGAAATAAGCCAGGAGCAGAAAAACAAATACTGCATAATCTCACTTACATGTGGAATCTAAAAAGTCAACTCATAGAAGCAAAGAGTAGCCAGAGACTGGGGAAATGTTTGTCATAAGATGCAAAATTTCAGTAAGACACGAGGAATACATTCCAGAGATCTATTGAACAGGGTGGTGACTACAGTTAATAATAATGTACTGTAGGGCCGGCCCGGTGGCGCACTGGAGAGTGCTCCGCTTGGGAGCGTGGCGGCGCTCCCGCCGAGGGGTCGGATCCCATGTGGGGACCGGTTCCCACTCCCTGGCTGAGCGCGGT
>NW_007729598.1:59981-61238 GCF_000696425.1 Galeopterus variegatus
CAATTTTTATTTGTCAATTAAAAAAAAAAGATGATAATGGAGTGTAGCTGGGCCTTGAGAAATATATACTGACCAAGCAAAGGAGGGGAAAGAGAGTGATGAAGGACATTTCAGACAGACGGACCAGCACACATAAACAGGATCTTATGTACATCTCCCAACAGAAACGTCAGCCTCTGGAGTACAGAAATTGCACCCTCCTGCAGCACCTAACATTCACATAGAACAAATTCAATACCTATTTGATTCGTTGAGAAGACAAATTGATTCTATAAACAAAATGGCATTGGAAAGTTAAACCAAAGAGCAAAAGTAATTAAATATTCTAAATATAAATCTAAAATTCACTTTCTAAGCATGATAGGTCTTCCAAAGAATCTATATATGCAGCTGCTACATAAAAGTTGACTTTACATCCGTTTAACTCTAATTTTACTAGCCCTTTCTGATAATGGTGAAATACAAGCTAATTATAGTTATTGTCAGGTAGATTATAAAAGAAAGAGGGCTGTCATACCTGTAAATTCTATTTTCACAAAATGTCAAGCACATATAAATGCTATCTCTGCAGTATTCCTAATTATTAAAAAGTGAAATTTAGCAAACAATGCAGGCTCCGGCAATTTTCAAAAGTAACAAATTTGCATACCTGTAGCTTATAACAACTTCCTAGACACCAACTGACATTTTACAACCCATTTGCACTAACAGGGTCATCAAAACAGATGCAGGCTGAAATAAGCACACGCCACTTACCCCCAGCTTCCCACACTGGAAATATAATATTTCCTCAACTTTTGTAAACAGATATGCTGCTGCTGCTGCTGAGACAATGTCTGAGACTCTCCCAACCCTCAAGAATACAAATATAGAGACAAAGGTTTTAAAATAAGTATACAGAAAATAAAAGTAAAAGAGTGTAAATCCAGTATTTCAAGGGAAGACTAAAAATGTAAAGTCATGAGCCTTTTAACAATGCTAACCTAAAAAAAAAAATACATATATATATATATAAACTGATAAGAAAAATATTTGAAGGGCATGGTACATGGGAAAAGCAAAAGTTGTGGAATTAGAAGACAAATCCTGGTTCCAGTGTATACTAACTGTAATCTGGAGAAAGGATTTTCCCTTTACTCAGCTAAACTTATATGTATACTGAAGAAAATACCACTTGTATTACAGGGTTACTTAGAAGAATAAATGAGATAATGTCAACACACCTAATACAGGGGTCCTAATTAGTGCCAAATTTTG
>NW_007729598.1:61449-66525 GCF_000696425.1 Galeopterus variegatus
TTTTACAACCCATTTGCACTAACAGGGTCATCAAAACAGATGCAGGCTGAAATAAGCACACTCCACTTACCCCCAGCTTCCCACACTGGAAATACAATATTTCCTCAACTTTTGTAAACAGATATGCTGCTTCTGCTGCTGAGACAATGTCTGAGACTCTCCCAACCCTCAAGAATACAAATATAGAGACAAAGGTTTTAAAATAAGTATACAGAAAATAAAAGTAAAAGAGTGTAAATCCAGTATTTCAAGGGAAGACTAAAAATGTAAAGTCATGAGCCTTTTAACAATGCTAACCTAAAAAAAAAAAAAAAATATATATATATATATATATATGTATAAACTGGAAAGAAAAATATTTGAAGGGCATGGTACATGGGAAAAGCAAAAGTTGTGGAATTAGAAGACAAATCCTGGTTCCAGTGTATACTAACTATAATCTGGAGAAAGGATTTTCCCTTTACTCAGCTAAACTTATATGTATACTGAAGAAAATACCACTTGTATTACAGGGTTACTTAGAATAAATGAGATAATGTCAACACACCTAATACAGGGGTCCTAATTAGTGCCAAATTTTGGTTGAATCTGAATTTTGTAAATTGTGATTTATATAAAATATTTAAATATTTCATTATGTCATCAAATTCATTCATTCAATCTTTTCATATTAAGACTCAAGTAGAATTTACTTTGGATCTACTAGATGCCACATGCTGGGTACCTTTACACATCAAATTTAATACTTCCAGAAAATCTAGGATGTAGGTAGCATTTTATCTATTTTAAGTTGAAAAAACTGAGGTCCAGATTTAAAATCTTTGTCTTTACTGTTTATCTGCAGTTGCACTGCTAAAATATTTCTAGTCAAGTTCTCCATTCTTTAAGTAGAGATATGAATCATCTGCTAATTCTCTACACAGTAGGCCACAGGATAGTAGACGTGGCTTCAGTGAATTCATATGACACAGCTTCCTTATTTCAATCACTCTTAGTAATTATTTATTATGCAAGTATTTATTATGTATGATGAAGTTTAAAGAAGACACAAAACAAACATAAATAAAAAAAAGGATCAAAGAGAATTTGACCAGTAGAGAGTGAAACGATGAAATTGACCATTTTAGAAGATTAGTCTGGTAGCAGAAAAATGGAATGGAGGGGAAGTGGCTCGAAACAAGCAGGCTTAGGAAATGTGGCTATGGACAAGATATGAGGTAAGAATGCCACGCGTGGCATGTCAGCATTGGGCAATGGGAGCAAGAGGCACACGTAAGAGATATTTCCAAGGCTGTTTATTGAGGATGAATAAGAAGGATGCATCAAGGATACCTTTGAGGTTAATATCTAAGGTATTCAGGGAGTGGTGATCCCCTGGACAGAATGGTGGTGCTCAGTGAAGATAAAGGTGAAATTCACTGGCCCACATTGAGGTTGAGGCAAAACTGAAGATAGCTCAGGAGAGCCGGCCTGTGGACAATGCAAGGTATGTAATCAGAGCTGAAGGGCTAGGTCAGGGCACAAGATGTGGATTGGAGCTTCCACAAACCAGGGGACAGGGTTAACTCTCTGGGAGGAAGCACTCAGAAGCAAATGAGCAGAAGTTTAAGGACTGATATCTAAAATTAAGAGAGGGAGAAAGAAGGCCAATTTAATCAATTTTGGCATGTACTGAAATGGAATGCATTTCAGTACTAAAGGACTGTATTTTATCCTTGTTTTTCTGTGCCCATTAAAGGATAAGTATCAGGCCGGCCCTGTGGCTCGCTCGGGAGAGTGCGGCGCTGGTAGCGCTGAGGCCGCGGGTTCGGATCCTATATGGGGATGGCCAGTGTGCTCACTGGCTGAACGTGGTGTGGACCACACCGTGCAGAGGGTTGCAATCCCTTACTGGTCACAAAAATAAATAAATAAATAAAAAATAAAGGATAAGTATCATTAAAGGAGTACTTATTAAAGGAGTTAATTATTGTGAAAGGAATACTTAGATTTTGTTTATTTTGAGATGAACCATATTCAGGAAAAGGGAACCACGGCTAAAAACAAAGTCCCTTGAGCCAAACAGAAACATTAATAATCCATTTCCAATTCACCAATGGGTAAGATTTCCTTCCATCAAGAAAACCCTGGAAGTGCCCAGCAAATCTGAAGACTTGCTTCTACCTGCAATGACACATCCAAATTCATTCATTCTTTCCCTCATTTATTCTACTCGCTGTGAGCTACTCAGCTAGACACTGAGAATACAGCAGTGGATAAGGCAGACCATACTCTTTGCTCTTGTGGAGTTCACAGTCTCGCTGTGACCATCTGCATGCCTCTTCCCTGCTTCTAATGCAAAATAATCAGGATTCAACCTTGGCAACATTTAACTAGTTCTACTTGTCTTTCTTATTGTGTTTTGGCTGTGTACTTTTTATAGATGAAGTGAGGATGCTTGTTAACCAGCAGAGAAAGGTCATCGTTTAGATGAATTATGTAGTAGCCATAAAATATGATAAATTTATGCCCAAGTGGTCACACAATTTAACCCGAGTGGTTGAGTGGTTCCCGTGACTATTCCAGAGCACTGTGTCAGTAGCCTATACAGCAGAGAGTTTCAGCCTTATGAAGGCTTCCTCATCCCTTGTGAACTCCAGTCAAAGGAATGACTGGAGATCACGGGAGAGAAAAGGATCCTTTTCACCTCATCTCCCTTCTCATTGCTATTTTTCTATCTAAATCAAGAGAAATGGAGGCAAGCAACAGAGCACCCTGGGGTCCTGAGAAGGGGACTGTGGGATACCCTGCCCCCACCCGCATCCAGGCAAGCCATGGAGCACACCCAGGGTCCTGAGACAAGGCTATGGGCTGCCACCCCTGCCTGTAAGAACATCTTAGAATGTATTTATTAGCCACATGTGTTGCTTTGGGGTGTGTGACTTGTCTGCTCATGTCCTTCACCAAATTTCTAAGATTTTTCTAACTCATTTTTAAGAGGTCTTTATACATTAAGGATGTCAGAAAAAAAAATAAAATGAAATCTTTCTAGTTTACCCACTTGTTAAAATGTGAATGCTCCTGGAGAAAATGTTATATTAAAAAATCAGTATTTTCACCTTAAAAAAAAATCAAGAGAAATGAAAGGTAGATAAAAGAGTAACAAAACATATTTTTAAATTAAAACTAAACAAAACACAAGCACAAGAGTGAATGAAACACGGACTCTCCAAAACTGCTTTTGTTAGTAGATTTACTGAACCTACTGAACTTACAAACTTTCATTTCATAATGTTCACAGATAGAATCATTGCTTCAGAATAAACAATGCTTCAGAATAAGTGTGATAATAACTCAGCCTGCCCAGTAGGTGCCATTAGTGGGCACACAGGGTTGTTTTGATCTCTAAGTCATTTCCTGCCTGTGGTTTCAGTCAGTCTCAAAAACCTGCAGTGGCCAGGCAGGTAACTAAACTGAGCGAAATGGGTCAAGTGTAAGTGGCAGGGACTGCCACTGGAAAATATATTATCTTATCTAAAGGTAGCAGCGGAAAGAATGTAAACTTCTTCAAGAGAAACCAGACATCTGGATTTTCGTGCGAAAAATTATCTGATTTTTAAAAATATTAGCAAAGAATTAAAAACAATCAAATGTCATGTTGGCTAATCTACAACTGATTCATTCAGAGTTCACTAATTTAGATTCCCTGGTCTATGGCAAATTTGCTGAAAGTTGTTGCAAGGCATAGATGATTCCATTGCTTCAAGGCCTTTTTCACTAAAGTTTGTGTTGAGTTTCCAGTGCAGATTCATCCATCTATCCATTCATTCAACCGATATTTATTGAGTACTTACTACGTCTCAGGTACTATCAGAGGCACTGGAAATTTAATAGTGCATGAATCAGACAAAAATTCCTGGCCTTGTGGAATTTACATTCCAGTTGGGAGAGACAGACAATATATAAGATAATTAAGTATATTAATATATTAGATGGTGATAAGTCTTAGGGAGAAAAAAATTATAGCAGGGAAAGGAAATAGAAGTCTGCATGTGTGTGTGATAAATGTGTCTATAGTGAATGTGCATTCAGGGGCAGAGGGAAGGGTGACGTGGAATTAAAAGTCTAAATAGGGTTACCAGGAAAGGTCTCTCTGAGAAAGTGACATTGGAGCAGAAACATGAGGGAAGTGAGGGCTGACAGTGAGGGAGTGGAAGTGGAGCAAGCCCTGCAGACATCCTGGTAAGAGAATTCCAGGCAGAAGGAACAACAGCAAAGGCCCTGTCATTTTCAAGGCTGGGGGTAGAACAGTAGCAGGTGTAGTCAGAAAGGCCTGGCCTCACAGGATGTTGGCCTTTACAACCGGTGATATAGGAAGCCATTGCAGGGAGGGTGGTCTAATCAAAGGAGTTCCAAGACCTGATATATGTTTTAAAAGGATCCTTCTGACTGCTGTGGCATGCTTAAACCAAAGAAGAGCAAAGCCTGGCACAGTAAAAGAAGCTGGAGGCTGCTGCAGTAATCTAGGGGAGAGACGATGGTGGCTTGGACCAAAGTCTTAGCTGAAGAGATGGCAAGAAGTCATCAGATGCTGTGTATATTTGGACAGTGGAGCTGATAGGATTTGCTGACAGATTCTTTGTGGCATACAAGAAAGTGAAGAGTCGAGCATGAATCCAAGGCCTTTGTCCTGAGCCACTAGAAGGATGGAGCTGCCATTAACTGACATAGGGACAACTGGATGAAGAGCAGGGCTGGGGGTGGAGAACAGCAGCTCAGTTTTAGACCTGGTGAGCCTGTTAGGGATCCAGTTAGGAGATGCTGGGTAGGCAGTTGGATATAGGTGTGTGGAGGTCCATGCTGTAGGTATAAATGTGAAGTCATCAGCAAGTAGATGGTATTTAAAGCTGTGAGGTTGGATGATGGGATGGTTTTCCCAAAAGAATGGGAGGGGAGAAATCATAGGCAGCAACTGTAAACAATCTAGGGAGAGGGAGAGAGTGGGAGAGAGTGGGAGAGAGGGGGAGAGAGGGGGAGAAAAGGGAAGGGGGGAGGGAGGGAGGGGGAGAGAGAGAGAGAGAGAGAGAGAGAGAGAGA
>NW_007729598.1:66736-90909 GCF_000696425.1 Galeopterus variegatus
GAGAGAGGGGGGAGGGAGAGAGGGGGGAGAGAGGGGGAAGGGAGAGAGGGGGAGAGAGGGGGAGAGAGGGGGAGAGAGGGGGAGAAAAGGGAAGGGGGGAGGGAGGGAGGGGGAGAGAGAGAGAGAGAGAGAGAGAGAGAGAGAGGAGAGAGACCAAAAGACAAAGGAAAGATCTGCTGGAGCAATTTTCTTGAATAAATAAAAGAGGATAAGATCTAGCACACAAGAGCAGGGCTTGGCTGTGGCCAAGTACAATTTGTCCACAATAACAGGAAAGAAAGCAGAGTAACCGGTTACGGGAGCTGGGAGGTGGGTCTGGGGAAATTCTTCTGATTGCCTCTATTTTCACAATAAATTAGGTTGGGAAAGGAACTATGGAAGGGTTGGGAGAATGAATGCTTTAGGGAACTATAGTATGGATGGCTGAGCAATATTCAAGGCTAGTGACTACAGTTTAAAAAATATTTTTCTTCTAATTTTAATTTTGAAATAATTTCAGAATCACAATAAACGTGGAAAAATAGTTAAAAGAATTCCCATATACTCTTCACCTAACTTGGCCAAATGTTAATATCTTACATAACCATAGTATAAATGTCAATATCAGGTAACGATCATTGACCCAACACTATTAACTAAACTATAGACCTTTTACAACTGTAGTAGATTGTCCTATTAATGTCCCTTTTCTGGAATGGAATTCAACTGATGACCCATATTCCATTTAAGGTGTTTCTTTAGTCTCCTTTAATCTGGGACAGTTCTCCAATCTTTCATCACCTTGACACTTTACAGAAGGCCAGTCATAGAATGTCCCTCAGTTGGGGCTTGTCTGTTTCCTCACAATTTAATTCAGGTATGCATTTTTGGCAAGAATACCACACAAATGATGATGTATCTCCCTCAACACATCATATCACCAGGCACATGATGCTGCACGGGTTCTCTACTGCCAAGTTACTATTCTTCACCTTGTAATTAACAAGTACATGATTGCGGATTTAAAATAAGAGCATTCTGCATGGGTTTTCCCCTGCCCTGTTCAGCTCCTCTGGTACAGGTACTGAGTAGATGAAGAGTTGATTTAAATATTGTGGCTTATCAAGTGAGTACCTTAGATAAAGTGTGACCTAAAATAGTTGCAGTTATCATCAAAGAAGAGGGTTAATGGCTTCTATAGATTGTCGAGGTAGACCAAAACAATCAATTCTAGAAAGGATGTCTGACTTTGAGATTGTATACGATCTCAAAGGTGAAAAACAGACCTGACTGTAGAGGTTCGCAGGACTGATTTACACCCATCTTTAGTGGCAATGCTTCTGGGGACTTCTGAGAAATACTTCTTAAAGTCATTTTAGTCACTGTGGACTTTTAAAACATCCCAGAGACTTTATGAGAAGTCAAAAGGTTTTCCCAAATGAAAATAGAAATATAATTAAATACTCTGAACTTCTGATATAGTAGATGTGTCTAATTAAACATTTTTCTTACAATAGGATCTTGAACTCCTCTGTGGCTTCAGCTGTATACTTTCAAAGAAATGTAGAGAATGGAGGCCTGAAGTGAGTGGGAAATATGCTGGACCACAAGTCAAGAGATCCTGAATCTAAATTTGACCGGGTTGCAACTTGTGTGGCCGGGTCAAACCAGTACAGCAAAGTGGTTAAGAGCACATGCTCTGGGGTTACAAAAGCCTGGGTTCCAAAACTGACCCCTGGGTTTATGGTCTTTGTGACTGTGGACAAGCTTCTTAATCCCTTTAAGTCTCAGTTTCCTTATTAGCAAAACAGAAAAAGTCAATAGCACTTACAGCACAGCACAGTTTCAAGGCATAAATGAGAAAATGCATGGGGAGTACTTAGTAGAATGAATACCATAGCTTGGGTTCCAAAACTGATAGTATTGATATTTAATAATTTTTATTATAATTATTAGTCACCTTTCTGTGCTTCATTTTTCATAACTATAGAATGAGGAGAATTAACCAGTCTACAGTTTTTCTAACATTAATAAACATATGGAAAAAACTATCCCACACTTCCAGAGTTGTCTTCATCAATTTCTAATGCATAAGCAAGCACAAAACTTGCTATAAGCTGCTAATGCAGTTAGACCGTAACTATAGATCCAAAATAAGCTTAAAAATTCAAAGCAAAAAAAATCAATTAAGTATTCAAAGGAAGATAGCAGCAATTTTCTGGAATTACATCACGCTTTGCCTTGTAAGCATGATGCTGACCCCATGGTCAGGTTCCTCTGTGTGCCCTGATGCTGCTGCCTACCGTGCACTCTGCAGTAGCTCACTTCTCCCACTTTGCTTTCTCTGAACCACTGTTACCTCCAGTGATATCATTTGGCCTTCCCTTTGCACAAACTCATGATTTAATCAGAGCTGAGTCTTTTCTTATTAGCCCTTGAAAATTAAGGGAGTAATTTGGCCTCAATTCCTGATTCCTCTCTTAATGCAGATCTTGTAGCTTCCCTCCTCCAAATATTTCAGTGGCTCTCTACTGCCTGTCAATATCCTAATAATTAAGTTTCTCCCAAACTTACATTTTTAGCCTTACCTACCCAACTTCTCTAGTCAAACTGGGATAACTGCTAAGCATCCATTTGGAATTTTTTGAGATTTCCTATGTGGCCAAGTACCCATCAATCTTGGTAAATATCTTGTGTATACTGAAGAGAATGTGTGGTCTCTCTTTATTGGATACAGGTATCTATATATGTCTATCAGATCAATCTTATTAATTGGATTATTCAAATCTTCCATATACTTAGTAATCTTCTGTTGCTCAATCTTTTACTTTCTGAGAGACGTGTTTTTTTAAAATCCCCATTTTAGAAGTAGATTTATCAATATCTCCTTGTAATTTTATCAATTTTTATTTTGTGTATTTAGAAGCTTTGTTGTTAGGTGCAGTTTCATGTTAGCAAATCATCTTGAATTACTTCCCTGTATCCTTAAAAAACAAGTCCATCAGTATCTACTTCTTCCAGTATTAATGTATTGTTTGCCCAGCCTTATGGTCAGCTTCCCTGACACTTTGCTAGCCAGAGTATAGATTCATTAGTCCCTGTTTCAGAGAAAGGGTCTCAATTTTGAGGCTCTCAGCTTTATGCAGCGTGTTTCATTTCAATTCTGGCCAGGGTATAGATTTGTCAGAGAAAGGGTCTCAATTTTGAGGCTCTCAGCTTTATGCAGCGTGTTTCATTTCAATTCTCTGCCTGCTGTAGACTAGAGAGCTCATCTCACTTCCCATGAAGGTGGGACAATACCAGTGCCTGCCCCTAAATGTCCACGTCCAAATCAGAACCCTTGAGGACTTCCACAATTTTACCTCCAGTTCACTTCACTGGCATTAAGCTCTTTTTGGTTTCAACACCTGGGATTTCCTTTTCTGTTCATCTTAGCGACATGTTTTATCCAGCATTTCTATGTATATGGGGTTGGCAGGAAGACGTCCACATCAGTACTGGTGGCCACAGAGGCAGAAAGTCCTCACATCAATTTCTAAAGAAACAGACAAGCTACACATGCTCAAATGTAGAATAACTTTTGACTGTTCACAGGATGTATATATATATATACCTTTAAAGGGCACAAGTGCCACTTTATCAGCAAAGTCAGTTACATGTAATAATAACAACAGTAATGAGTATGGCACTTCCTTTATACTATCAGCGTTTGAATTATCACTGAGAAAAAAATTATAGTTGAAATTTATTGAGCATTTTCAATGCTCCAGGCACTGTGTTAAAGCCCTTTGAGAATACAGAAAGTCCTCACATCAATTTCTAAAGAAACAGACAAGCTACACATGCTCAAATGTAGAATAACTTTTGACTGTTCACAGGATGTATATATATATGTACCTTTAAAGGGCACAAGTGCCACTTTATCAACAAAGTCAGTTACATGTAATAATAACAACAGTAATGAGTATGGCACTTCCTTTATACTATCAGCGTTTGAATTATGGCACTTCCTTTATACTATCAGCGTTTGAATTATCACTGAGAAAAAAATAATAGTTGAAATTTATTGAGCATTTTCAATGCTCCAGGCACTGTGTTAAAGCCCTTTGAGAATACTCTCATTGAAAACTCTATATAGTGTAGGTGCCATGATTGTCCCAGTTTTACAGATGTGAAAATCAAGGCATAAAGAATTGAGTAACTTGACCTACGTCATATAATTAGTAAATTGTGGCATCAGTATTCAAAGGTCTGACTGACTTTAGGGCTTACAGATGGAACCACTTTATATCTCCTCTCAAATAGTCCAGGTAGGCAAACTAGGGGACACAATAACTACTACAATGTAAAATTGGGCAAGGAACTAGGATAAGTCATTCACAACAGAATACACTCAGTAATAAACACAGAAAAAGATGTTTAAACTCATTAATAATTAAATACTAATTAAAATAAGATGCTAATAGAACTGGTGGGTATCTTCACTATGTTGGTGGACAGAATATGAAAAATTATCTCAGCCCCACCCAAACAGAAGGCAAGAGCACATCCTGTGACTGGAGACCCAGGTGGGAGCCCCAGGCAGCCCTTGCCTCACCCAAACAGAAGGCAAGAATGCATCCTGTGACTGGAGACCCAGATGGGAGCCCCAGGCAGCCCTTGCCCCACCCAAACAGAAGGCAAGAATGCATCCTGTGACTGGGGACCCAGGCAGGAGCCCCAGGCAGGCCTCCTCCCTGCCCAACAAGAGGCGAGAGAGCCTCTGCAACTGGGGACCCAGGCAGGAGCCCCAGGCCGTCCTCCCACCACCCAAGCAGAAGGCGAGAGAGGCTTCCACAACCTAGGACCCAAGTAAGAGCCCTGGGCAGCCTCCTACCACCTGAACAGAAGGCAAGAGTGCGCCACAAAAACTGCCTCCATGTAGGTGGTCCATACAAATACAGCCTTCACATACAAATACATGGAAATTAAACAACAGGCTCCTGAATGACCTACGGGTTCAAGAAAAAATTAAACAGGATATCAAAAATTTCTTGTTACTAACAAAAATGAAGACGCATCATACCAAAACCTGTGGGATTCTGCAAAAGCAGTACTAAGAGGGAAGTCTATTGTACTAAATGCTTGCATCAAGAGAATAGAAAGACTTCAAATAAATGAAATGCTACACCTCAAAGAACTACAAAAACAAGAACAATCCAATCCTAAAAGTAGGAGATGGAAAGAAATAATTAAGATCTAAGCAAAACTAAATGAAATATAGAACAAAAAAAAAATGATACAAAAGATCAATGAAACAAATAGTTGGTTTTCTGAGAAGATAAATAAAATAGACAAACTATTAGCTAGGTTAACAAAAAAGTAAATAAATACATAAGAGAGAAGACCCAAATAAACAAAAATCAGAAAGGAAAAAGGAGACATTACAACCAATACCACAGAAATACAAAGAATCACTACAGACTATTATAAACAACTATATGCCAACAAATATGAAAACTTGTAGGAAATGGATAAATTTCTAGGCACATGCAAACTACCAGGACTGAACCAAGAAGAAAGAGAAAAAACAAACAGATCAATAACAAGAAACGAGATTGAAGCAGTAGTCAGCAGTCTCCCAACATAGAAAAGTCCAGGACCATATGGCTTTACTGCTGAATTCTACCAAACCTTTAGAGAGGAATTAATACCAATTCTCTTCAAACTATTCCAAAATATTGAAACAGAGGTCACTCTCCCAAACTCATTCTATATGCCTTGCATCATCCTGATACCCAGACCAGACAAAGATACAACAACAAAAAAGAAAACTACAGATCATTATCTCTGATGAACACAGATGCAAGAATCCTCAACAAAATATCAGCAATCAGAATATAGCAACACATCAAAAAAATTTTATACCATGATCAAGTGAAATTCATCCCAGAGATGTAAGTCTGGCTCAACATACACAAGTCAATAAATGTGATACACCACATTAACTAAGTCAAGGACAAAAACCATAAGATTATCTCAATAGATGCAAAAAAAAATTTGACAAAATTCAACATCTCTTCATGATAAAGACTCTTAGCCAATTATGTATAGAAGGAATGTATGTCAATACAATAAAAATCATATACAACAAACCCACTGCCAATACCCCCCTGAATGGGGAAAAGCTAAAAGCATTTCCTTTAAGAACAGGAACAAGACAAGGATGCCCACTCTCACCACTCCTATTTAATATAGTAATGGAAGTACTAGCCAGAGCAATCAGGTAAGAGAAAGAAAGAAAGGGCATCCTGATTGGAAAAGACGAAGTCAAACTATCCTCGTTTGCAGATGACATGATCCTACATTTAGAAAAACCTAAGACCATCAAAAACCTCTTAGAGCTGATATACAATTTCAGTAAAGTTTCAGTATACAAAATCAACACACAAAAATTAGTAGTGTTTTTATACTTTAATAAAAAACTAGCAGAAAAAGAAATCAAGAAAGCAAGCCCATTTATAATAGTGACCACAAAAATAAAATACTGAGGAATCAATTTAACCAAGGAGGTGAAAGAGCTCTACAATGAGAACAATGAAACACCACTGAAAGAAATTAAAGAGGACATAAAAAGGTGGGAGGACATTCCATGCTCTTAGATTGGAAGAATTAACATGAAAACGTCTGTAATATCCAAAGCTATCTAAAGATTCAATGTAATCCCCATCAAAATACCAATGACATTCTTCACAGAAATAGAAAAAACAATCCTAACATTAATATGGAACAACAGAAGACCTCAAATAGCCAAAGCAATCCTGAGCAAAAGTAAAAATAAAGCTAGAGGCATAAATCTACCTGACTTCAAATTGTATAACAAAGCTATAGAAACCAAAACACATAGTACTGGTATAAAAACAGACATTCAGACCAACGGAACAGAATAGAGAACCCGGAAATCAACCCACAGACTTACAGCCAACTGATCTTTGACAAAGGTAACAAGAACATACATTGGGGAAAAGACTGCCTCTTCAATAAACAGTACTCGGAAAATCGGACATCAATATGCAGAAAAATGAAACTAGACCTGCACCTTCACCATAAATCAAAATCAACTCAAAATGGATTAAAGACTTAAGTATAAGACCCGAAACCATAAAACTACTGGAAGAAACATAGGGGAAACACTTCAGAAAGGAGGACTGGGCAAAGACTTTATGAATAAGACCCCAAAAGCACAAGCAGCAGAAGCAAAAATAAACAAATGGTGTTATATCAAACTAAAAGCTTCTGCACAGCAAAAGAATCAATCAACAGAGTGGAAAGACAACCTACAGAATGGTAGAAAATATTTGCAAACTATAATCTGACAAGAGATTAATATCCAGAATATACAAGGAACTCAAACAACTTCACAGTAAAAAAATCCAAATGATCCAATTTAAAAATAGGCCGAAGAGTTGAATAGACAATTTCCAAAGACATACAAATGGCCAATAGGTACATGAAAAAATGTTCAACATCACTAATCATCAGGGAAATGCAAATCAAAACCACGCTGAGATATCATCTCACTCCAGTTACACTGGCCATTATTAGAAAGATTGAGAATGACAAATCTGGTGAGGATGTGGAGAAAGGGGAGCTCTTCCACACTGTTGGTGGGAGTGTAGGAAAGTGTAGCCATATGGAAAACAGCATGGCAGTTTCTCAAACTACAGATAAAACTGCTATACAATCCATCAATCCCACTTCTGGGTTTATACCCATAGGAATGGAAATCATCATATCAAAGGGATACCTGCACTCCCAAGTTCATTGCAGCTCTACTTACAATAGCCAAAGTTATTGAGCCAACCTAAATGTCCATTGACAGATGACTGGATAAGGAAAATGTAGTATATATAGACAATGCAATACTACTTGGCCATAAAAATTAATGAAACTCTGCCATTTGCAGCAGTATGGATGAGCTTGGAGAAAATTATGTTAAGTGAAATAAGCCAAGCACAGAAAGAAAAGTACCACATGTCCTCACTCACAAGTGGGAGGGAGGGAGGATGGAAGGAAAGAAAGAAAGGAAAGGAAAAAAGAAAGAAAGGCAGGCCATAATAATACACTGAACTTTCAGAAGGAGAGTACAGACCTGTGGTTACTAGAGGTGGGAAAGGGAGAAGAGGTGGGAAGGGGGTTAGGGAGATATTGCATAAGGGACTCAAAAGAATGATTACAATTTGTAATAATGGATATCCTAATAATATTGATTTGATCATCACATATTGTGCACAAATAATGATAGTCATTACCATACCCCAAAACTATGTATAATCAGTTATGCTTCAATAAAAAAATAAAAAATTATCTCAGATATTCCTAAAAAAAATAAATAATGATGCTATTAGGTGAGGTCTTTGGGAAGTGATTAAGTCATGTGGGTGGGGCCTTCATCAGTGGAATTTGTGCTCTTATAAAAGAGACACGGAGAGCTTCTAGTCCCTTTTCCACAACATGAGGATACAATGAAGTCAATTATCTGCAACCCAATCATGCTGGCACACTGATCTCAAACTTCTAGCCTCCAGGATTGTGAGAAATAAATTTCTGTTGTTTATAAAACAAATAAATAAGATTTTGTTTTCTATCTATCAGAGTAAATAAGATTAAGAAATTGGTTAATTCCCAGGATCAGTTAGAGTGAACGAAAATTAACATTGTTATATACAGCTGGTGAGTCCTTAAATCAGGATTTCTGGAAGACAAACGGAATATTCTATCAAAAAGCCTTAAAATAAAAAGTTATCATAGTTTTGAGAGGAAGAATAGGTTATAAAACAGCACTGTAACACCTAGTTCAGTGTTTTTAAATAATACCTAAACAGACTAAAAATCAGAGTGCTAAGCCTGTAAAACCAAAGACTGATATTGGAAAGAGTAAGGTGGATTTCTACCTAGTGTCCCATAGGACATCTAAGATAAACTGTCAAGAGACAAAAATTAAGTTGCCAAATAATTTAATGTCATCTCTTTACATAAAATTAAATATGTATATATGTACCTATATAAAATTCAGAAAGTTACACTGCAAACATTTGGGATTGGGGAGAAGACAGACAAGACTTACTTTCTATACTTCTGTATTATTTTTTCCTCTAACAAGCAGAAATTACTTTGTAATTAAAACATGCAATTAAAAATATGAAGGTAGGAGAAGGAGCTGACCAAAATCCGTAAAGCATACCAGGACTTTGTTTATTAAATTATGGAAATACCAATCTTAGTGCTTCCATCCACCGAAGCTTGATAGATATTATTTAACGGAAAATAAAATCACCCAGTCTAGTATTTGAAAATCAAACAGATTTATAGACATTTGTACTTCAAGATTGGCATATGTGGAAAATATCAACATATGCAATCATTACTTAGCTACACTTATGGGCAATTGATCAATAATAGCTTATAAATGGAAATTAGTAATAGGATCATAGAACATGAATAAGGAAAGAGACTTAAAGGTGAGGAAACTGAGGTTCCCAGAGGTTAACCAACAGACGCTATACAGTGTCAGAACTAGAAGTCAGGTTTCCCGTCTTCCCATTCTGTTTTAGAAGCTTTTTAGATTGATGATGCAGATGCCAACAATTCCCACCAATTCCCTTGGCTTTTCTTTTGGAGACTTAGGATAGAGCTGTGTTGGTGCTGCCTCAGTACTGATAATTCTTACGTAAATTTCATGATCATAAGTTTGAGAACTACACCCACTGTTTAAAAAGAAACAGTATAAAACCACTTGGGCATTTTACCAGTTTCAGGACACAAGACCTTGACCTTATCTCTAAGGTTGTGCGACATCCCTAAAGGGTACCAACTTCCTGTGCTTCACCCTGCCCCCACCAAAAGTCTTTCCCTTCTATCCAGACAGGTACTATGAGGTACCTGGAAGAAAGGTGTCTGTTAATCTTTGTGCCGATGTTTCCAAAAGGCAGAGGTCATTTGGGAAAGGTCTAGAGGTCAAGCAGGAGATAGGGCCTCTCCTCCATTTTGGCTAGAGCCTTGCCTCCCTAGTTCCTAATCCTTCAGCCAGAACATGTCAATAACTCATTCGGAAAGTTCTGACCTCTTAAAATGCTCACCTCCACACTGTGGGAAGCTCTTAAAGCATTCACTCATTGCTCTAATACTTCAACATCTTACAGAAAACACTTCTCTTTGAAAATGACTCTTTTTCCCATGAAAATAAGGATAAATAAGTGAAATGCACTAATTAAGAAACGCACTGGAACAAATCTAGTTCTCAGGTATGGGTCTAAGAATCACAGCTGCTCTAGTTCATCAGGGCTCATTTTACAGTTACACCACAAGGTTAGCCAAACCGGCCCTGCTGGTTCCTAACAAGCAAATGGTGCCAAACCGGATCTACCATCCTCATCGCTCCACTTTCAATCACTGTGGTCTATCACTTTAGCTCCTTTCAGAATGCCGGTCTTCTCACTGACCGCGTTGGTGCTCTCTTCCTTTGACCTTCACGGGGACATCAAGTGTCTCACAGCTGCGTGCTGTGAATATCCATGGTGAGCGACGGTGCAGGAGGAGGTGCTTTTTCTTCGCCTGAGTAGGAACACCTGGGTAAAGTGATACACCGAGTTACACATCCTCTCTCAACAGCGACTTAGAGGTGTCTCCTAATGGGTCTGATTCTGGATAGAGTGAGAAGTGACAGCGTTTGTGGAATTTCTGTGCACAAGGAAGGTCCCCCACGAGCAACGGCCATGCCAGGTTTCCATGACTCACGGCAGGGAAGCAGGAGCACAAAGACTCAAGGTTGAAAATACCTAAAAACATCTAGTGTGGTGGTTTGCATGCACATATCTCGTAGCTACAGAAGCTTTTCTTCAAGTCCTCAGTAGAGCCTAATATAAGCCCAAACTTATAAAAGCATAATTGGAATTGCAGTGGAGGGAAGAAAAAAGCCTCACGACCTGCCTTCCCCGTGGTTCCTGAACAGAGCCAGGTACTATATTTTCTTGCTTTGTTGGGTATCACCTCACTTAGAATAACCCGCAGAGGAAATAAAGAATTTCCACCATATCACCAAGGCAGGGAACTACCTGGGCAGTGTGGAGAGAATAGCAATGTCCTAGAACTTTTATTAATTTCAACCCTGATAAAACTTCTGGCATTAAAACATAGTAGGGAGACCAGAAACCAAGCTGGAGCAGAAGCCCCCGGGGTCCAAAAGACGGCAGGCATTGAGCCTCAGCCCCATCCATCGACGGCTGCAACAAGGCCGGAGATGGAGCCAGAAGCCCGAAACCCCTGGGGTCCTGACACAGGGGGCCAAGTGCTTCAGCCACCCCCCACCCTGCCCCCCAACCAGGCCAGCAACGCAGCCAGCTATGGGCCAGCCCCTTCCCCTTCTCCCCCACCCCCCTGCCACAGCAACATCTTAGTATGTACTTAATAAAAACAACAACAACAAAATCATAGTAGGGTAGGGATTGCAATTGTTGGAAATGTAGCAGAACTGCTGAAAGCATCCTAATCTATGTGACACTAAAATAATTTATGGTTCTAGTTGTCCAGTTGTGGTGTAAGAAATGCAAGCTCTTCAGCAACACAGAGACGATAATGATCATTACATGTCCAGGCAATCTGCGCGCCTCCTCACCACTACTCCACATGCACGGTTTTCAGCCTCACTCTGCTCATGAATGAAACATATACTCTATTGGGATGGTGAGCATAAAGTATAACAATAGGATTGAAGAGCAAATCATCCTATCTACTGTTTAAAGTCATAAATTGCTATTGACACTACAATGAAGAATAAATTCTTAAAAAGCATTTCTGCTCACCTGTGGCTTTACATACTACAGGTATTTGTTGAGGGCTGAACAGAGGGCATGCATGGTACATGTTTCTCTTAAGTTTAGGACTAAACCTCAGCTGGTCCCAAGGACTCAGTAGACTCATCTCCCAAAGTCTGGTGTGCACATTAGAAAACATTAGAGAAAGATTTTTTGCTTTTGAAACACCTTTCTTGCTAGACATTCAAAGGAGCTTCACACTGCAGCCCTTTCACCTTTCCCACCTTTGTTAGGTCACCCGCTGGCCTGGAGGATGCTGAGAACAAAGTGCCTTTCATACCTGGTTTACCAGTTGAAATTCATCGTGGATTCAGCCCCTTTCAGTCAATGCTGACAACAGCTTGCAGACCCAACTCAATGAGGGAAGAATCAAGGCCTCCTAGTATTTAAAGTCTTTCAGGCACCAGCTGTCCCACAGCTCCTCTGCAGCCCAGAGGAGTGTAAGGACCTCTGGGACAAACAGGGACAGAATGTAGGTTGCTGCCCAGAGCACAGCAATTGTTTCACAGTCTGAAAGCTGCAAACTTGATTCTCTAACATTAAGAGACATTAGAAAAGGAAGTGTGAAACTTTATGGATAGATGTCCAGGATTCACCCTCTAGCCCTTCATATTTCAATTAACATAAACTGTCATCACATAAAGAGGGGACCATGGAGATAGGAAACAGGGCCATTTGTTTTCTTATTTTAGTTTTCTAACAACTAATAGCTAGTGAGCACTCACTCTGTGGCTGGCACAGAACAAAGCCCTTGACACATTATTTCTTTAAATCCTCGTAAGAGCTTGAGTTACGTACCATATTTAACCCAATTTTACAGGTGAGGAAACCACTGGGACAGAGAGAGTTTAAGCATCTGGAACAGGGGCACAGAGCTAATGAGTGGCAGCTGGAGTATGCTACTCCGCATTCCTTTAAAACTGGATGCAGATACTAGAATTCTCAATCAATGTGATAAGTGTGGAGTAAAATATAAAATCAACCCTTAGAACAGTGCCTGCCACATCATAAGTAACGAACCTTGCTTATGCTTATATGCTACTCCGCATTCCTTTAAAACTGGATGCAGATACTAGAATTCTCAATCAATGTGATAAGTGTGGAGTAAAACATAAAATCAACCCTTAGAACAGTGCCTGCCACATCATAAGTAACGAACCTTGCTTATGCTTAAAGACGAGACATTTCATAACTCATAGTACTGAGGGCAATGTCGCTTAGTCAACCTAACATTAAGGAAACAAACAACTTTTTTTTTTGTGAAAGACATAATCGTACAATATAAACAAATATCTAATATTGGCTGTCTGCAAAGAGTCTAAAATGATCACTTCAGCTAAGAAAATACAAAATTTTTCTGAGTACTTGGGATAGTGCGTATAAGTAACACTATGAGTATTTTTACCCAAGTAACATAATAAAAAACTGAAATAAAAAAACCCCACAAGTAGTTATAATTATAGATGAAGCCTTTAGAAACAATTTAAAACTTCATTTCAGTGTCTAAAATTGTAAAGCCTAAAATTAATCATTATAAATTATTTTAATAAACTTTAAAGTTTAACACCTAGCAAAGTGCCTTATGCATAGTAGGTTTTCAATAAATCATTCTGGAATGAATGACTGAATTCATGAACACACTTTTAAAAACAGACACTCTCTTTTCATTATGTTTGGAATTTTTAAAAATTCCATGATGCAGGTTGCATGACATTCCTTATTAGTATTTTTTTTTAATTTTTAAAGAATCCTAAGATGTGTAGTTCAAGCAAAGGAAAGAAAATAACTATCATCTTGAAAGACAAAAAGAAATAACTGGCCAATAATAATTAAGAACAGAAATAAAATTTTTGTCTTTGCAGTGAGATAAAAGAAAAGCACCTTCTTCAAAATATCTTTATTAACATTTAAGAAAATATAAAACTGTTCTAGAGGCAACAGCATGAAAACACATGAAATAAATGTACATGTTTAAGCCACTGTGACTGGTGAAGAGTCAAGACATTTCCCAGTATATGTAATTAACATAAAAAGTCATGTAAATTCAGACCAAGAAAACACCTCTTTCTCAAAAGCATTTTAGTGCCCTCAGTTACCCTGGGAACTCAACAGCCGAACCAATATGCACTCAAAAATAACTATTCATTCTTTAAAAGATCTTTTCAAAACTAATATGAGCATAAAAACACAAATTACTTCTTCAGTCATTTCCATAAGGTAAAAGGCTAGATTAAATTTACACTGGCCAAACTGTCTAGTAAACCTCTTTCTTGTTTAAAAGGAAAATAAATAAATATATAAAGAAATGGAGAGAAGTCTATGAAAAATAATGAAGATTTCTGGCAACACTTCGTACGTCATTTCAAGATGTGTCCTTTCACCAACAGTAAATCTGAGGTTCCCCAAGCATTCCCTATACATTAGGGAAATCAATAGCATTACCTGAGGGGTAGGTAAAGTTGCTTTTGCATAAGGCTTTTATCCTATTTTTAACAACATAAAAAAACAGAGGATGGCTATAATCTTGGCACTGACCATTACCCTGGCCTCCTTAATACAATCTGCTAATAGAGTGGAAACTTCGTGGTTCAGTTTGACAAGCTTCTTCACATGCTCTTGCCAAACTGCAAAGTTGATGGGACAAATAAATAGGCTGATTGTACTGTACATCAGATAATGCAGACCCTTAAAATCAAAAAGGGAGCTACATTATTTAAGAGACATAATTATTAAAATAAGAAAACTGAAGTAGTAATATTTTCAATAATAAAAATTAAACAAATCTAAAAAATAGTAAAGTAATCCAAATCAAATGTGATTTGTGCTTTCTAAATCTATCCTGCATTTGTATATTATTTCCATAGATTAAAGCACGTAAAATGTGTTAGAACAACTGATACGTACATATAGTCATAGCAAGCCATGCATTAAATTTTCATAGTAATTATCTCATTTGTCTAAATGTTTGGTGCTAAGTGGCTGAAATAGTTAAGTAGTAGAAGAAATAAATAATCACACCCATATGAAACAACAGCCCTAGGTTTTGGCCTGGTACTTGATGGAAGAAATCTGCAAGGAATGAAGCCTGATTCCTGCTCAGTCTGTGTGTGACAAAGCATTTTTTAAAAAAATATTGAGAAGTGCCTTGATTTTGACTATATAATACTAAGCATAAAATTTAAAGTCCAGGCCCCAGTCTGTAAAACTGAATTCCAGTACTTCTCAAGGTTCAAAGGCCTTTTAAGAACATAGGAACCTGACTCAATTTATATATTAGCACACACATACACACACATCTTTTATGCTTAATTATATAAAATTTTTTTTCACGTTTACAAAATATGCACAATATATTCCTTGAGACAAACCCTAGTCATCAGATCTGCCTTTTGTTGTCAGTTTTCTTGTCTTTCTGAGAAGCTAATCAATTTATAATGTAGGCACAGGCAAAAGTGGAATAAATTCACGGTCTGGGGCGGCAGTCTAATTGGGACACAGTAATCTTACAAGGAAAAGAAACCACAGGCTAATACTCTAAAGGAAAACAAGTTGCATAATATTTCCTAGAGTCTAATGAAAACCTTTTTTACTTTTCCACTTTTTTCATTGATTGTTTTTAAATACATGTTAGCACCTAGGGAGAAAAAAGACTTGGTCAGGGTGTGAATCTTGCAAGATCCCCCAAGCTAGAAAGATACTTATAAAGAAGTCTCTCATTTTCCAATATGTTACTAAAGTTCCTGTACCCGTACTTTTAAAAAATTTTTTAAAAATTCTGGAAGGAAACTCCATCTACTTTACTTTCTGAGTTGGGATTTCCACATTTACCTCATGAGTTCTCTCCTTCTTTGGGAACAGCATCCTGCGGGAAGAACCTGAGACCTCCCTGCCCTTCATCTTGCTACCTAGATTCCGAGGAAAAGGAGATTAAGATTAAGACGAAAAGCCGGTTGGTGTGAGGAGCTGCTGATTGTCCTAAAGGCTTTGTAGGAGTGCAACGCTTCCAGGCATCTCTTCGGATATTACGGAAGGAAAATTACCGGCATCAAGTGCGACGTACTAACGAGGGGCAGATCTTGAGAACTTGTTTGTAGAGTTATCTTCTGTGGGTAAACGGCCCGTTTGTGCAGCTCCAGAGTGTTCCTTTCTAGGCTATCAACGTGATAGTGGCGTGCCAGGCACTTTAGATGTTGCCCTGCAAACTAAGCACGCCTTTTGGGGACTGCAATTTTTTTTTTTTGCGTAATTTCAGGACTAGTTGGCATTCTGAGAGATCCTGGGATATCTCATTATACTGAAGCCCATCTAATTTTTGGATTAAATAGTTATGGCCCCACTATAGTAGTTAAAATGTAAAAGAAGTCATTATTATAGAAAGAAACTTTATTTGTGAATGTTTAGATACTGTGGGTTTTCAGAGGCTTATATAATAAAGATCTTCCACATTTTTTTTTCTTTGACCAAAAATTCTTTCTAAATTTATAGTGATAACATTTTGGATGTAGAGAAAAAAACCCGTCACTTTTACAGTTCTGAAAAAATCAGTATTTACTAGCTGGAATAGCATTGGCAGATTGAACTTTGCACTAATATGTGAAATTTTAGAATGATCCTGATTAATATACGTATTTTAAAATTATGTATTATAAACCTAGATTTTATCTGAATTCTTACTAGAAGTTTTAAAGGATTATTTTCTTACCCTCGTTTTCTTATACAGGGATTCTTCTTGGACTTAGTATAGTATTAGCAAAGAATGATTTTCACTAAGATGTAATCTAGATTCTAATTATTTTTCAACAACAATTGAAACATTCAAAAAATTTTCAATTTTCAGCTAACCAATAGTAGTGAAAAACAGCGCTTGTTATTCCTTAAAATGCAAAAGCACCCACAACTTCTTCGAAGACCCTTACCTCCAAAACTCCTTAAGCTGTCTTCAGATAAGAAGAAAATACGTACAGGTATGTGTATTAATCAGATGTGTATTAATGTTTATTTATAGAAATTCCTTGACTTGCACAGCTCAGAATCACAATAAAGACACTCACTAATAACCATAATTTACAAATGCTGTAAGATGATAACATCCAGTTCAGGTCTACAAATACTGTTCTTGATCCTCATTTGTGGATTTGATAGGTGCGAATATACCTCACTGATAAAATTTATTTGTGTTTCCCCCCAAATCAGTACTTGTATCGCTTTCCCAGTCATTTGAGGCTATGCGCAGGACAGTGAAGAATTTGAGTCACCCAACACGTATGTTCCCAACTGAGGTGGAACAAGGCTACGTCTGCTTTCTTGTTTCAGCTGTCATACTGTGAACAAGTGCCCTTTTCCTGGTCTCTTTAGTGCTATGTTTCTTGAATTTTTGTGTTTTTTGTTGGTGATTTCACTGTTTAATGGGCCCCAAGCATAGTGCTGAAGTGCTATCCAGTGTTTCTAAGCACAAGGAGGCTGTGATGTGCCTTACAGAGAACAATACATGTATTTGATAAGCTTCTTTCAGGCCTGAGTACTGTGCTGTTGGCTGTGTGTTTATGAATCAACTGTATATATTAAATAAGGTATCTTAAAATAGAAACACACATAAAACAAGATTATGTGTTGACTGGGTGTATTAGTCCATTTCTGTTGTTTATAACAAAATACACGGAACTGGGTGATTTATAAGGAAACAAAATTTATTGCTCTCAGTTTCTGAGGCTGGCGACAGTGACTCGGGGGTCCCACATTGCGAGATGGTGGAAGCAGAGAGAGCAGAGAGAGACAGTTCCTCATGCACTGTCCTTTTTAAAGCCCTCAGAAATATGCCCATTACCACCATTTGTAATCCATTCACTACAGCATGATCCTACAATCCAATCACCTCTTCAAGGCCCCACCTTTCAATTGTCGTAATAGAATTTCTCACCCTCTTAGCAGTCACAGTGGGGGCTAAGTTTCTAATACATAAAACTTGGAGGACACAATTCAAGCTTCAGAGAGTTTTGGGGGGACATAATTCAATCCACTACACTGGGGACAAAAATGTTGAGACCAGAGACTCACAGTAACCTAACCCTGTATTTTCCATAGGAACAATGGCTCAGTATTAGATAATCCAGTGTTTTTTGAGACTTTGTACAACAGAACTACTGCAAATAATGAGGACTGACTGTATCTCCTAAGCACAGTGCTAGGAATTGGAGATATGATAGTGAACAATAACCGACCCTACCAGTCCCCTTTATTAGTTACCCTCCGTTGGGATAGAGATAGTAAACAATTGATCATATAAATAAATGTAAAATTACCCTGTGACAAGTGGTGTGAAGTAAAGGTAAGCCACTCTTATAAGAATAAATTTGTATAATACACTTAATCCTCTATTTCTATATATGTTAATTAACTCCTTACTATAAGCAACGATAAAGTTAGCATATTTCCTCTTCTTCCCCTTCTCAGTCTCCTCTACCATCTGATTTTAGTTGGTTGTATTAATTGTTTTAGTGTCAACATTTATACCATTATAATATACCTAATCTGTAATTTGATTTATAATGTTAAATTATTATCTTTTGGTCCATGGCTATTAAAGGTGTGTAAATCAACATACCTGTACTACCTCCAATTTCCTCTCCCACTTCCCCTCCCAACTTTTGTTATATCATTTCTACATTGTTATTTCTACATTTCTATAATGTGTAACAATTTTGCATTTACAGTCTGTTCTGTAATAATATTATCCACAGTTATGTAGATTTACTGCTCACTATCAGTTCTTTGGTTGTAGTTTATCCATTCATCTTTTGGTTGAAGTTTCATCTCTAGTACAGAGTTTCTCAGCCTTGGCCTTATTGACATTTTGGGTTAGATAATTCTTTTTTTGTGGGTGGCCGTCCTGCTTTTGGCATTTTGGAGATTCTATAACCTTGACTATTATCAATCCTGTATTTCCAAAGGCTGTTGGCAGAGTGCTTTGCACATAGTAGGTGTTCAAAATATTTGCTGAATGAATGAATGAGCACTTAAAATGACTCAAGTACTATTTATGAAAATGAATATGAAACATTGAAATAAAACCCTGGAATAAATACCTACAACTTGCACCTACTATATTCCATTAGAGAATTAATAACGTGAACTATCTGGTCCCTGCCTTTCATGACCTTTCAAGTAACCACTAAAGATGAGATATGCACAAAATAAAAAACTTAAATAACAGTACGGAGCAGCATAGGATTTATGTCCAATTAATGGTACAGATAGAGATGTGAGAAGGCACTGGAGCAGGAATGGGACTTGAACGAAGACTTCAGGAATTAGTAAAGGTGGTATAAAATATGTTTAATTATAGAGGAGACTTGTGTACTTTTTGATGGTAGAGTAGAAGTAAAAGTAGATATTTAATATGCTAGAAAAAAAAGACCATGGGGAAATGCATCAAATATAGGGAAGTATGGAATTGAAAAAAAGATATTATCTTCATTGGGAAGATTTCTGTAAGCACCTCTTCTGTCTTTACCCAGTAAGAGTGCACTACTGTCTTCTCCCACAGCCTCCCATACCAAGCACTTATCATCATTATTCTCTATGATAACTGTTTACCTGCCAAGTTTCTATACTAAATTGTGAGATTTTTGATGGTAGTAAGATTTGTTTTTTTATCATTCTATGCCCAGCATCATGTGTACAGCTGGCACATGGTAGATGAATTAATGAGAACAATAAGTGTGGGTTGTATTGATCAAAGAAGGATAGATTGCATAGGGTTTAAGATAGATTTTAAAAGAACAAATCTGAATTTGTTAGTAAGAGAAGCTATTGCACATAGTGTGATTGGCATAAGAAATGAAGTTACAAATGAGCAGTACTGCCTTTGTAGTTGTCAGTGATAATTACAGCAAGTAAGCGTTATCATTGGAAAGTAGCGAGTCATCATACAGCAAGGTAGGGGTGAAATAGATCCAGTTCACATAGATTATTATATGCCAAAGCAGGAAATCTGAATTATCACTGGTAAGATTCTGATAATTCAATGAAAACATTGTAAGACAGTATTAGAAAACCAAGGGGAAAGTTAAGTCAATGAAGACTAAGATGGTGGTAGTGAGAATCAGGAGGGAAAAACTGTTTTGTTTATATATATATATATAACTATGAAAGAAGAAGTTTCACATGCAATAGCCAATGTGAAAGCACTTTATAAACTATAAAGCCACTGCATAGTTGTAAGATGTTATAATACTTGTAATACTTCTCACTTGGCCCACAGTTGTTTACTGCTTTGTAGCAACCTGGAACAGTACTAAATGCCCTAGAATGGGAGTCTAGGAATCAGAATTCTGGTCTCATCTCCAGCATTAATGTAGTGGATTTATAGCTTTAGCAAGTCACTTAGTCTTGCTTGGGTTTTATCTTTCTGAAACACAGTATTTAATTAGATCACTGGTTTTCAATCTTTTTCTCCACTCTAATGCAAACAAGGATAGGACACAAATCCATCAGAACAATAGCTCTCTTCTTCAGTGATTCTCAGGGTGTAAAAGAGAGCATGCCCTCTTAAGGTTGAGATGGGAAGAGATTGGGAATTAGAAGCTCTAGAATTGACATATATCATTTGAATAAAGTCCTGAGGTGACTGATTGTATGTGTTAAATATGAGAAATGAGGGATGAGAGATGGGGTAGGTTGACAAGTGAACCCCCAAAAGGTCAACATTCTAATCCCTGGAACCTGTGAATGTTATCTTATATGGAAAAAAGAAGTTTGTTGGGGGGAGTGGATCATGTCAAGGATTTTGAGATGAAGAGATTATTCTGGATTATCTGGATGGGCCCTAAATGCAAGCACATTTATCCTTCTAAGAGGGAGGCAGAGGGATATTACATACACACAGAGAGGAAGGTATTATGAAGGTGGAGCAAAGAGAGATTTAAAGGTGATGGCCTTGAAGATTGGAGTGGTGTGGTTGCAAGCCATGAAATGCTGGCAGTCACCAGAAATTAGGAGAGGCAAGGAACTGATTCTCCACAAGAGATTCTAGAGGGAGCATGGCCCTGCTGATACCTCGATTTCTGCTCAATGATACTGAGTTTAGACTTCTGGCTTCCAGAACCATGAGAGAATAAATCTCTTTCGTTTTAAGCCACCAAGTTTGTGGTAATTCGTTACAGCAGCCATAGTAAATTAACACAGAAGGAACTAAGGATTTCAGTTTGGGGTTTTTTGTTTTTGCAGCTAGATGGAAGATGTACCTCTATGAGATAAAGGAAAACAGAAACTACTGATAAATTTGATTTAGACCTGATAAGTTAGAGGTACTTAGGGCTTCTAGACCCAGATTTTAGAATTACTATTGTATGTGGAAAATGAGTTAGACTGAGGAGAGGGAGGGGTGATGATAGAACCCTTAGGAATATTAAGTGATGGATTAAGAAAGAGATTTACCTAGAATGGAGAAATAAATGGTCAGAGTAGTAGGAGTGGAAAAATGATTGAGTATGAGCATCAAAGCCCAGGGGAGAGTGTACTTCATGGAGAAGAGAGGGATTAAAATATCAAATGCATCAAATGCTAAAAAGAAATCAAATAAAGATAAATAATAATGTGTACCCATTGGGTTTAGCAACAAGATACCAAAAATAATTTTGTGATAACAGTTTTGATAGTAGATGTGGCAAATTACAGGTCATAATAATTTGAAAAATAAACATGAAGAGACTTCTGGTTTCAGCTTTAAAATGTAAAGAGAATGGAAGTAATCACTCTATTCCTCACAACAAGGAAAAAAGCAAACAAATTGATAATCAGTGACTTTTCTTAGATCCATCAGAGAATTCAGGTCACAGGAAAAACCACCATCCCAAAATATGGGGAGAGAGGCAAATACAGAGAATCACAGCTGAGATCAGCTTACTGGAAGCAGAAGATGCTTGAGCCAGTAACTGGTAGGAACACTTAAATGCCAATTTTGACAAATTGTTGGAAGTTGAGTATGGATTAGCTTGAGAGTTAAAACTCCTAGTACCTCAGTCTTGGGGCGGGGGGGCGGTTCTATAATGTCATAGGTTTTACCTCCATAAGCCAGGTACTTGTGAAGATAAAAGAAAAGTTTGCTGGTGTTTCCTCCAGGACGAGGGGAAAACTCACAATTTGATAATACTCCCGGGGGCGGTTCTATAATGTCATAGGTTTTACCTCCATAAGCCAGGTACTTGTGAAGATAAGAGAAAAGTTTGCTGGTGTTTCCTCCAGGACGAGGGGAAAACTCACAATTTGATAATACTCCCAGAGCAGTCTCCATAACAAAGACATGCCCTCTAAGAGAAACTAGATTTCCAGAGCCTTATCTGACATGGTAGAAGAGCACATTAGACAACTCTAGCACCCGTTAGCCTTCTTGTCTCATGTAAAAGGGAAAAAAAGGCTAAGAAACACCTTTAAAAACTATAGCCTAGGGATTCAGGCCCACTGAAAAACTGAGACTTAATAAGATTATAGAATACTCTCCCTGTCCCCAGCACCTCACACCACATCAACAGGGTTCCAATATAACAGTGGATTACAACTGAAAAAGATATAAAATGCAGGCTCTATTTAAGAAGTTTGTAGGGAATCCCAAAGGCAGCAGAGGAGAAAAAAACAAACAAAACAAAAAAGAAACTAGAGGAAACTAAAGCCTATGGCACCTACAGATAAAACTACTTCAGTTCCTGTTACCTGACACATGATGTCTGGCTTTCAACAAAAAATTTACAAAGGATGCTTAAAAACTCAGTCTGAAGACATAAAACAAGCATTATAACCATACTCAGAAATGAGCAGATCTCAAAATTATCAGAGATTGAAAATAACTATGATTGATATGTTAATAGCCATGATGGAAGAAGTAGACAACATACAAGAACAGATAGGTAATGTAAGCAGAGATATGAAAACTCTAAGAAAAGATCAGAAGGATATGCAAGAAATAAAAAACACTAACAGAAATGAAAAATATCTTTGATGGGCTGGCTCATCAGTAGCCTAGACATGACTGAGGAAAGAATCTGTGCACTTGAAGAGAGGTCAGTAGAAATTCTCAAACTGAAATGCAAAGAAATAAAAAGAATGAAAGCAAACAAGAAGAACAGAATATCCAAGACCTGTGGGGCAATTACAAAATTTATAGCATATGTGTAATGGCATTCCAGGAGATGAAAGAAGAGTGAAGGGAGCAGAAGGAATATTTGATGTAATAATGGTCAAGAATTTCTCAAAATTAACAACAGAAGCCAAAACACAGATCCAGGAAACTTAGGGAACACCTACCAGGATAAATACAAAAACAAAAACAAAAGAACAAAAAAAACCACACATAAGCATATGAAGTTCAAACTACAGAAAACTAAAGAGAAAGGGAAAATCTTGATAGACGCATATGGGAAAAATACCTTACCTATAGAGGAACAAAAATAAGAATTACATTGGATTTCTTGTCAAAAATGATGCAAACAAAAGAGTAGAGTGAAATATTTAAAGTATTGAAAGAAAAAAAACCCCTCAAAATTAGAATCTTTATCCAGTGAAAGTATCCTTCAAAAGTGAAGGAGAAATACATATTTCCTCAGACAAACAAAAACCATGGGAATTTTTTGTCAGTACACCTGCCTTGAAAGAAATGTTAAAAGATGTTATCCAATGAGAAGGAAAATTTTATAGGTCAGAAATTCAGATCTATCTGAAGAAATAAAACATGTCAGAGAAGGAATAAATGAAAGTTAAAAAACCATTTTTTGAAAAAAATTATTACTTAATCTAATAGGTATTTGTTTAAGCAAAAATTGCAACAATGTATTGGGCGACAGTAGTATAGGAATAAATTAAATGAATGATGTTATTCATTCAGCAATCTTATAAGAGATGGGAGGGAGGAATTGGGAATACTATTTTCAAAGGTACTTTCAGTACCCATGAAGTAGTATAGTGTTATTTGAAAGTAGAGTTGAATTAGATGTAAATGTATATTGCAAATTCTAGGACAACCACTAAAGAAGTTTAAAAAATAAAATGTAATTGATATGCTAACAGAAGAGAGAAAATGGAATAATAAAATGCTCATTTAAAACCAGAAAGGTAGGGCCGGCCCAGTGGCACACTGGATAGTGCGCCGCTTGGGAAGCGCGGCGGCGCTCCCGTCCGAGGGTTCGGATCCCACGTACAGACCGGCTCCCGCTCACTGGCTGAGCGAGGCGCGGGAGCAACACCGAGGCTTGCGATCCCGTTGCCGGTCCCCGGTCCGGTACGGGGGCAACACTGAGGGTTGCGATCCGTTGCCGGACACGGAAAAAAGACAAAAGACAAAAAAAAAAAAAA
>NW_007729598.1:91578-94649 GCF_000696425.1 Galeopterus variegatus
TAGGACAACCACTAAAGAAGTTTAAAAAATAAAATGTAATTGATATGCTAACAGAAGAGAGAAAATGGAATAATAAAATGCTCATTTAAAACCAGAAAGGTAGGGCCGGCCCAGTGGCACACTGGATAGTGCGCCGCTTGGGAAGCGCGGCGGCGCTCCCGTCCGAGGGTTCGGATCCCACGTACAGACCGGCTCCCGCTCATTGGCTGAGCGAGGCGCGGGGGCAACACCGAGGCTTGCGATCCCGTTGCCGGTCCCCGGTCCGGTACGGGGGCAACACTGAGGGTTGCGATCCATTGCTGGACACGAAAAAAGACAAAAAGGGAAAAAATAAATAAATAATAATAATAATAATAAGACAAGCCACAGACTAGGAGAAAATATTTGTAAAGCACATCTGATAAAGGACTTGTATTCAAAAATAGACAACTCTTAAGCTCTACAATAAGAAAACAAACAACCCAATTAAAAAATGAGCAAAAGATCTGAACAGATAGCTCACCAGAGAAGATAGTTAGATGGCACATAAGCTCATGACAAGATGCTTAACTTCAGATGTCATTAGAGAATTGCAGATTAAAACAACAATGAGATACCACTGCAGATCTGCTGGAATGGCTAAAATTCAAAACACTGATAACACCAGAGGCTGAAAAGGAGCAGCAGGTATTCTTATTTGTTGCTGGTGGAAATGCAAAATGGTACACTCACTTTTGAACATGGTTTGGCAGTTCTGTAAAAAGCTAACCACACTCTTACCATACAGTACAGCAGTGCAATAACTGCACTCTTTGGTATTTGCCCAATTGAGATGAAAACTTATGTCCACACAAAAACCTGCATATGCATGTTTATATCAGTTTTATTTATAATCTCCCCAAACTGGAAGCAATTCAATAGGCAAATGGATAAGCAAACTGTTATTCATCCAGACAATGGAATATTATTCATCACTAAAAAGAAATTCACTACCAAGCAATGTAAAGATGTGGAAGAACTTAACGACATATTGCTAAGTGAAGTAAGCTAATCTGAAAAAGCTATGTATATTATGATTTCAACAATATGACACTTTGGAAAAGACAAAACTATAGAGACAGGAAAATGATTAGTGATTGCCAGGATTTCAGTGATAGAGGAAAAGGANATATGCTAACAGAAGAGAGAAAATGGAATAATAAAATGCTCATTTAAAACCAGAAAGGTAGAAAACAAGCGGAAGATTTTTTAAAAGGAAGTGAAACAATAGCAATGAATAGAAAATTTTACAGACATGGCAGATATTAAGCTAACAATGTCAGTAATTCATTATGATGTGAATGGTCTAAGTACACCAATTAAAAGTACACCACCAGGAACTGTCAGAGTGGATAAAAAACAAGATCCAACTATATGTTGTCTCTAAGAAATTAACTTTAAATATAAAAACTCAGATAGATTAAAAGTAGTGAACAGAGAAAGATATACTAACACTAAAGAAAGAAAGGTAAAGTAGCTATATTAATTTCAGATATAGCCACCTTCAAAACAGGAATAATATATCAGGAATAAACAACAACAATACTTAATGATAAAGGGGACAATTTTCCAAGAAAACATAACAGTCCTTACCTTGAATGTACCTAAAGGGGTTTAAAATATGCAAGGCAAAAATCTGATGGAATTGTGAGGAGAAATAAATCCATTATTGTAGTTGGAGACTCGAACATACTCTTTTAGTAACTGACAGATACAGTAAGCAGAAAATCAGTAAGAATACAGTTGAACTAATAGCACCCTCAACCAACTGGATCTAATTGACATTTATAGACTACTTTATCTAACAACTGCAGAAAACACATTCTTCTCAAATTCTGTGGGACATACACCAGATAGACCACATTCTGGGACATAAAACAAATATTAACAAATTTNCTATAGAGACAGGAAAATGATCAGTGATTGCCAGGATTTCAGTGATAGAGGAAAAGGTAAATAGGGGTGAAGCTTTGGCTTTTCTGGGTGGTGAAATTACTTTGTATGATACCATATGGTGGCTACATAACAGTATGCATTTATCAAAACCCGTAGAATTGTACAACACAGAGAGCGAACCCTAATGTAAACTATGGATTTTAATTAGTAAGGTATCAACATTGGATTTTTTTTTCCTTTTTGTCTTTTTTACTGACTGGTAACGGGATTGCAACCCTCGGTGTTGCGCCAGTACCGGGGACCGGCAACGGGATCGCAACCCTCGGTGTTGCCCCCGCACTGCGCTCAGCCAGTGAGCGGGAACCGGTCTCCACATGGGATCCGAACTCTTGGCGGGAGCGCTGCCGCGCTCCCAAGCGGCGCACTCTCCAGTGCGCCACCGGGCCGGCCCTCAACATTGGATTTTTAATTGTAATAAATGTACCACACTAATGTAAGATGTTAATAATAGGTGGAACTGTGTACAGGAGGGGATCTACGGTGACTCTGTACTATCTTGCTTAATTTTCCTGTATATTTAAAACTGTTCTATAAATTGTTTATTAGTTTAATTAAAAAGTTGCAGAATAAAGTAAAGCAACAAACAACAAAATGAGAGGAGAAGAAGTCAAAATAATAAGTGTAAATTGTTTCGGTATGCCATTGAAGGGAAGGATAAATATGGTGGGATGATGGCAGCTGAAAGGAGTTCTGGAGTCGATTGAAGTTTGCTGTGTCTTGTTTCAATAGGAAAGAGAGAGAAAATGAACTTGAGGATACTGGTGTAACCATTTTATTGAATGAGCTAGTTTTGATTAGTTCCGTATAAGCAGAAAGCAAACATTCTTCTACTACTACTGCCCTTTAAACTTACGTGGCACACCTCTTTCTCCCAAGGCTTTACCAGTAACTTTTGTCTAATAGCCTTGTCTCATTTTAAGATATTAAACAGCTACTCCAACCTAAACCAATACTTTCCTTTATCATACAATCAAAGCTTGTCCTTCTCCCAGCTCAATCTAGGCCTGCTAATTTTTATACAAGCTGAGGGAAAGATGGTGCTTGATCAGTTCTTCTACCTTGTTCTTTTTTTTTTTTTTTTTTTGTTCTTTTTTGAG
>NW_007729598.1:95513-192265 GCF_000696425.1 Galeopterus variegatus
GCGCTGTGAGTGCACCGGCCATCCCTATATAGGATCCGAACCCGCGGCAGGAGCGCTGCTGTGTTCCCAGCGCCACACTCTCCCGAGTGTGCCATGGGCTCGGCCCTACCTTGTTCTTTTACTTATCTTTCTCAACACTTTATAGTTTCTGGCTCCTCCATAGATGGGGACAGGAGTGGGGAAGCATTTATGTGTTAAAGAGTTATGAGTTAAGGTGATGATTAGGCATCAGTCTTATAACCCCTGAAGTGCTAGGAGATACAAATCAAGTTTCCAGGGTTCTCTTACCTTTCTTCAGTCAGTAAACAACACTAGGTGGGCTAATAAATTTTAGCTGCTCTGCAAGTGTCAGTAGGGGAGGTGAGTTAGGGGAGTGGTTAGATGTTATTTTCTCCTTGTGACATACACTCCTGTTCTCTATAAATGGTTCTCTGAGAGTCTCCCTCACTTGGTTTGAGGTAGAGAAAATCATCTCCCTTCCATCCACCATGAGATGGGGAAGATCAGAGAAATGCATAGCACTCTAAATTCATTTATTCTGAAGAAATCTATCTAAACCCAGATCAATCTCTAGCCACTTCTTTTTTTAGCATTTTAGACCCTTATAAGGAGCTCAGTTTTGTTTTGGTTTTTTTCGATTTCATTATCTGGCTCCCACCTATTCAACTTAAAAAAACATTTTTTTATTAGCATATTGATCATTACAAATCATAATCCTTCCCCATGCCCTCCACCCAATCTATCACTACCCAGCGCCCATCCCTCAATCCCCCCCATCACTAGTATCTTTCAGTTTGTTCTTTCCTTCTGAAAGTTCAACACACTACTGTGGTCTTTTCTTTCTTTTCTTTTCTTTTCTTTTCTCCTTTCTTCCTTCCTTCTTTCATAGCACCCAGTTATGAGTGAGCACATGCATTATTTCACTTTCTGTGTCTGCCTTATTTCACATAACAATTTTCTCCAGGCTCATCCATGTTGCTGCAGATGGCAAAATTTCATTCTTTTTATGGCTGAATAATATTCTGCTGTGTATATATACCTCATTTTTCTTATCTGGTCATTTGTTGATGAACACTTAGGTTTGTTTCATATCTCAGCTATTGTAAATAGAGTTGCAATGAACATAGAAATGCGAAAAAAAAAACATAGAAATGCGGGTATCCCTTTGACATGATAATTTACATTCCTTTGGATATATACCCAGGAGTGGGATTGCTGGGTCATATGGTACTTCTACCTGTAATTATTTCAGAAACCTCCATACTGTTTTCCATAATGGCTATGCTAATTTACGGTCTCACCAACTTTGTAGAAGGGTTTCCCTTTCTCTGCATTCTCACCAGCATTTGTTATTTTCTGTCTTTTTAATAATGGCCAGTCTAACTGGGATGAGATGATATCTCAATGTGATTTTGATTTGTATTTCCCTGATAATCAGTGATGCTGAGCATTTTTTCATGTACTGTTGGCCATTTGTATGTCTTCCTTTGAAAAATGTCTACTCATCTCCTTTGCCCATTTTTAAATTGGATTATTTGTTTTTTTATTGTATAGTTGTTTGAATTCCTTATATATTCTGGATAATAATCCCTTGTGGGATGTATAGTTTGCACATATTTTCTCACACTCTGTAGGTTGTCTTTCCACTCTGTTGATTGTTTCCTTTGCTGTGCAGAAGCTTTTTAGTTTGATATAATCCCATTTGTTTATTTTTTCTTTTGTTGCCTGTGCTTTTGTAGTCTTATTCATTAGGTATAGAAGGAAATTATCTCAACACAATAAAAGCCATATACGACAAACAGATCAACAATATCATACTGATATTGTTCTTGACTGGTCAGGAATGTAGAACTGCAAGGGGTGCAGTTTGCTGAAAAGACTCAGGCCCAGACCAGAGATTCCACACAAACCAGGTGTACCAGACCTCACGAGACCCAGAAGTACATACAAGGTCAACCTTTAATAGCTGAGCTGCACAAAAAGTCTTCCCCAGGGAATCAGCAGCAATGAAGCAATTTAGCTTATCTCAGCTTCAGGGCTCAAATGCTGGTCCCCACAGGAAGTTCCACCATTTTAGAAGTAAGCAAAGGAAAACAAATTAGTTCCAGTGCAGAGTTTAAGTGGTGGGAACAGTGAATAATCCAACACAGAACTGAAAGAAAAAACAAAATACACACAGATCGGAGACAAAGTTTGATATTAACTAGTAAAGGTCTAATACCATCAAAGAACATAACCTAGAAGGACTGGAAAGCCCCTGGGCTCCCAAGCCACGGAGTGGAGAAGGCCTTGGGCCTCAGCCATGCCCCTCTTGCTGACCACACCCAGCCCAGCAATGACCACCAAGCCACTGCAGGAAATGCCCCAGGCTCCTGAGCTGGAGAGGTGGGGGTCCGAGGGCCTCAGCCTCACCAACCTGACATCTACAACTAGCTCAGCAATGACCACTGAGCTGCCACAGGAAGTGCCCCAGGCTCCCAAGTTGGAGTGGTGGGGAGCTGAGGGCTTCAGCCACAACCCCCTGACATCTGCATCCAGCCCAGCAATGACCAAGCTGCCACTGGAATCCACCTGGTCTCTCATGCAGGAATGAGGGGAATGCCATGGGCTTCAACCATGCTCCCCCTTTCTCCTTCTCCACCCTATTTCCTTACCCTTTCCCCTCTCCCCACCCCCCCAACTGCTCTGCAACATCTTAGAATGTAAAAAATAATATCAATAGATAATTAAAAAATTTAAAAACCCAAGAAATCAAGAAAGCAAGCCCATTTAGAGTAGTCACCAAAAAAATAAAATACTTACTAATCAATTTAACCAAGGAGGTGAAAGAGCTCTACAATGAGAACTACAACACACTACCGAAAGAAATTAAAGAAGACACAAAATGGTGAAAGACATAGCACATTCTTGGATTGGAAGAATTAACATTGTGAAAATATCCATACTACCCAAAGTGATCTACAGATTCAGTGCAATCCCCATCAAAATATCAATGATATTCTTCACTGAAATAGAAAAAGCAATCCAAACACTCATATGAAACAACAAAAGATCCCAAATAGCCAAAGCAATCCTGAGCAAAACAATAAAGCTGGAGGCATAACTCTACCCAACTCAAATTGTATTACAAAGCTATTGTAACCAAAACAGCATAGTACTGGCATAAAAACAGGTGCTGGGAGCCATGGAACAGAATAGAAAATGTGGGAATCAACCCACATATTTACAGCCAACTGACCTTTGATAAAGGCAGCAAGAGCATACATTGGGGAGAAGACTGCCTCTTCAATAAATAGTGCTGGGAGAGTTGGACATCCATATGCAGAAGAATGAAACTGGACCTGCACCTCTCACCATATACCAAAATCAACTCAAAATGGATTAAAGACTTAAATATAAGACCCCAAACCATAAAATTACTAAAGGAAAACACAGGGGAACACTCCAGGAAGTAGTGACACTCCAGGACTGGGCAAAGACTTTATGAATAAGACCCCTCTAGCCATTTCTTATACATAGGTGGGTGAGGGGTTAAGGGTTGAAGGACTTGTTTCGGCCCTCTCTTTGCAAATTTTGCCTTAATCTGTTGTTTCCTCATCAGAATACAAAGGTCCTTACCATTTATTGTACGCATCTGAGACAACAGAAAAATGTGATTTAACGTTCTGTTGCATAGGAAAGAAAAGGCGTATTTGATGTAGTGAGGTGTCTGAGAACACAAGGTCAGTGCAATTTCTGGACCTAAAAGAGGAAAGAACACTTATTGTTATAAACTTGTGGCACCTTGTAGCCCTATCAAAATGTTATCATATTCAAAAGACACATGGGTCTGACATCTGGCATCAAAAAGAAATATAAAACTTTATTAGAGTAAACTCAACAAAAGTTCTGTAACTGAGCAATTATATGTACTAACATTTTTAGAAGATGACAGAGGAGTGGGTAAAAAAACTTATGAATACTAAGACATTAATAGTTTTGTCTCCAACATCATTTATTTATCTATTATTGAAACATAATTGATTATACATATTTGTGGGATTCAGAATTGAATATCAATACCTGTATGCAATACATGATAATCAAATTAGAATAATTTGTATACTCATCTTTACAAAACATAATTGTTCTTTGTGCTCCTTAATCAATTTCTCACCACCCCCCACCCCTTTCCCTTTCCCACCTCTAATAACCAGTGTTATGTTCTCTCCTTTTGAAAGTTCAACCTATTATTGTGGTTGTTGTTTCTTCCTTCCTTCCTTCCTTCCTTCCTTCTTTCATTTGTTCCTTCCTTCTTTCCTTTCTCTATCTCTGTTTTTTTTTTTTTTTTAAGTTCCTACTTATGTGTGAGGACATGCAGTATTTCTCTTTCTGTGCCTGGCTTATTTCACTTAACATAATTTTCTCCAAGTTCATCCATGTTGCTGTGAATGGCAGAATTTCTTTTTTTTTTTTTAATGGCTGAGTAATATTCCATGTTGTATATATACCACATTTTCCTTATCCAGTCATCCGTCGATGGACATTTAGGTTGGCTCCATATCTTGGCTATTGTAAATAGAGCTATGATAAACATGGGAGTCCAGGTGTCCCTTCAACATGATGATTTACATTCCTTCAGGTATATACTCAGTAATGGGATTGATGGATCATATGGCAGTTCTCCCTGTAACTGTTTGAGAAACCTCCATACTGTTTTCCGTAATGGCTACACTAATTTACAGTCCCGCCACCAGTGTAGAAGTGTTCCCCTTTCTCCTCATCCTCGCCAGTATTTGTTATTCTCTGTCCTTTTGACAGTAGCCAGTCTAGCTGGCATGAGGTGATATCTCGGTGTGGTTTTGATTTGCATTTCCCTGATGCTTAGTGATGTTGAAGATTTTTTCATGATTCTGTTGGCCATTTGAATCTGACATCTTGATAAATATAATTTTTCTGTTTTTGTTTTTCTGGTTTAGCCAAGACTGGTGAAACTGAGTCACCCCATACAGAGTTCACTCAAGATGAAACCACTTCAGTTGAAAAAGACAAAGCTAGTTTTCTTGATATTTCAAGAAAACAAGCACAAACAGTTGTCAGAACCCAAACTCTCTTTTTTGATCATCATGTAGAAGAAAGAGTGTCTACTATTTCAAAACCCAAGAAGTCTACTAAGAATGTCTGTTGGTGCATTCCAGAGACTGCTACCAGCTCCAGATTTTTTCCAAGTTTTCATTCAGCTTCTACACAAGTTTTTGGGAAAGTCACAAGCCAAAAGGAACGTTCAAGAAAGTCCAAAAAAGAGAAACACAAAATAAAAAAGATTTATAATGATAAAAATCTGGAAGACATTTTAATTCTTTCTTCAGAGTTCTCCAAACCTTTACATGCTACTTGCCCGATTGCCACTACCAAACTCAAAACAGTGCACCTTGGGTATCGGCCCCTACCAAAGACTCCAGACCATCCCTATCAGCAGCCCTTGAATGACTTAAGTGCAATGGTGACAAGACCTCTACTTACTACCGAATCGATTATACTAGAAAGTCAGGAGTCTGCACGTGTACAACAAGGTGCTACAGTGGTGCTAAGTATTAGTCACTTTCCAGGTATCACGTTTATACCGACACCAATTTTACCAAGAAAACCTCGAAGACAGTCTATTTTAGGTAAATACAATGTGAACATGGGCTATAATAATGGGGTTAAGAAGAGCAAAGGAAGAGAAGGCATGCAAGAAAATGGTGCCTTTCCCCCTTGGGTTTTCAGGGTGGGAAAATGGACTCATCTTTTGCCTGTACATTTAATACCTGGGTCAGAGGGCAGTAGCAGAAATCCTGACCTTGCAGACCTTCCAAGTCCAAACTAGGTACTCCATCCATATGGTGGTGATGGGAACCGACAAGGAAATTCACAGGACCTAAGAAAACTAATATAAAAAAGAGCACTGAGCATGAAAAACCATTCAGAAGGTAATCTAGATGAACTCCAGAAGTAGAATGCCAATGCTAATGGTTGACTTCATGGATACATTTCCATGGATAATCCCAGTTTCCTAAATGATGAACAATTATAATGAAGTCATAATACCCTCAAATGAATTTTTACAAGTATCCAAAAGTTGTTCCATCTTTTTCATTCTTCTAGAAACTCTTGGAACAGAAAATGAAAATGTAGAAAATGTCCCAAAGCAAATCACACCAAGATCTCCTGAAGGTAAATGCTAGGTTTATACTATTCTTTTAGAAACTGTATATAAGATTATGTCCCTATAAAAGTATTTGGATTTTGTGTGTTTGTGTACATGAGTGTGATTCATCGATATGTCATACCTTAGTTTCAGTTTCTTAAGCCATTTACTCACCAGCTATTTTTCAAGTATTGACTATGAACTAGATGTACTGATGTTGGGAATATAAAAGTTGACGTACGCTTAATCTGGGTGAGGTAGACCGACATGCAATAATATGAGTTAACTAGCTACTATGTGTCAAACTATTTACCACTGTTCTAAGTGCTTTGACCTTAGTTACCTAGTAGAAAAAAATAAAAATTATCTTTAAAGAAAGATTACAACATCCTAGACCTCACATTATTTCTACAATCTCACAAATATAGAGTGTGGTAAACAACGCACAATCACCAAGCACACAAAGAGAAGGATCAAATGAATGAAAAATAGCAGAAACAGTACGTGGTAAAAACATGCAGGTGTATTAGGTGTTAGGATTATCGGATGCAGATTTTAAAATAACCTGATGACTTCTGATTCTGTCCATAATTAAATAGCATGTATTGGACTAACCTTCCTACCAAAATCAACTTTTAAAGCTGCCAAAAATATATAAAATAGCTATTAAAGGAATTGGAGAGTAACCAGTACAGACATGACTTGACTGGCTACAATCCCGGAATAAAGGGAAGTTCATGAGTTAGCTCTACTTTTACCCTGGCTTTTGCTCTTGTGGGAGAATAGAGCACAAGTAGAAAATGGTAGTTTTAGTGGGTTGAGGAGATAGCAGTTGGATTTCAGAGCTGCCAACATAGCTGGAACTTGAGGGGTAAAATTTAGAGAGGAGAGAATAAAAGGGAAGTGAACTCAAAAATCTGCATACAAACTTCCTTAAGGGTGTTGGATGATTTCTAAGCTGTTCATGTCCAGGATAAGACTCTAAGAAACACAGCCGAAAATGTCAGCTGAGAAGCTAAGAAATTCAGCGTAAGTTTTTACAGTTGCACAAGAAACAGATTATGGAGTTCAAGCTCTGCCAAAGTGCAGGGGCCTTTGTAACACACAAGGCTTTCAGCTGAAGAGCCAGAGGACCCATGCATTAGGAATAGGGATGATGTTTTAGGAGAAAGGATGAAACTAAAATAGACTAGCCCTGACAGTGCTCAAAACCAATCGTTGATAAATCAAGTGATACTTTCTGCCTCATTAAAGAAAAACTAACACTTGTTAGACAGATACTGTTATCCAGACACTTAAAATTATTTATCCACGAAGTACAGATTAAATTAAAAGATCACAAAGCATCTAAGAAAACAAGAAATATGTCTGAAAACCAGTAGAAGAAAATGGGTAATAGAAATAGCCCCAAAGTCGATTCAGATATTAGAGTTTCAAACAGGGATTTTAAATAACTATGATTACTGTGTTTAAGAAAATAAGAAGTTGGGGAATTTCACCAGAGAACTGGTATTTTTTTTGAAAAATCCGAGTCAAATAAGTTCTGGGACAAAAAAATAATATGACAAATGAATGATTCAAAAACTGTATTTAGTGGAAAATTATACATAGCAAAACCCTCCAACCATAGGACTTGGAGCCCACTATTCCTCCCAGCAGTTCTATATCACTGTCTGTGACATGAATTAACTTCTGGGTCTCCTCCATGTCATGAGCCTAAGCATTTCATATTGCCATTTCTGCTTTGTAGAGTTTCTTCTGCTCTACTGGTTCCCTTCTGGAAAGTTTCTGTTGAGCTTAAGGGTTCTCAGATCCTTCAGACATCTATCATGGAATTTCTAACCACCTCTCTATCTCTATCTCCCTCTTTTCCACTCAAAAACCTACTTTTTTTGGCTTAGACCCTGAGGGTGTGTGAGTAGGGAGCAGGCCACAGATTTGTGTCTTAATTTACTCTTCTTTTTTTCTTACTCCATTCTCTCTGCCAAGACAAAAAATCTTCATGCCACATCTTTCTGTATTCTGTGGATAACTTTCACATCTATTGATTTAAAATAGGCACAGAGGGTCTGTTTTAGAAATTAAAAACTGAATAGCTTTCTTTGTTCTAGGATGCATTATTTCCTTTCATTGAAGCAATGGCATTAGAATTACTGAGACTGTAAAATATGTTTCTACAAGTAATGCAGAAAGAATGGCTGGGAATGTAAAATGTATTTTATAAAATTCCAAAATATTTTCCTGCCGCACTTTGGCGTATACTTGCATAGGCCACTTTTGATGGAAGATGAAACCCACAAAAGTCATGATAAAGTAAATTTAAATTTAGATGGTCTCTGTTTGGCTAAATCCTGAGTTGTTTGTTTTTTGGGGGGTGGAGGGGTGGAATTGACAACCTGAGGGAAGAGCTAAATTACATAGGACATTTGAATCATACATTCAGAAGACATTAGAGGAAAAGTGAGGCTGCCCCTTGGGAGGTGATATGTATCTGAGTTATGCGTATGTGTTGTCTTGTATTAATTTTGTGATCCAAGAAGTTGTTTATGCAATACATAGTAAAATTTTGAGAAACATTTCACATATTGTACAAAAAGACTGAAATTGATAAAATCTGAATTATCTGATATTAAAAACCAAACCAAAACAACATCCAGTTTGGCAAACAGAATCAACTGAGATTGGGTGGATGAAGGTTATGGGAGATCCCTGCCAGAGGATGTGTACAGCTGAGCCCTAATGGCAGGTCAATCTTATAATAACACATATACCTTTTAATTCCCACTCTAAATGATAACACATTGAAGTTTCATGTTTTGTCTTCGTTACTTAGGTCTTGTTATAACTAGAAGAAAAGAGTCACTGCTAAGTGTTTTACGTGGTGAAGGTTTTAAGACTATTAGGGCAACACGATATGAAACAGTAATAGCCATGGCCAACATGGCCATAGTAAACTGTCAAATAAATGGAAGAAATGCACTTAATCTTAAGGTATGCTATGTTCTCCTGTATTATTAATTATTTTTTGTTTTGTTTAAATTTTTTATAGAAACATAATTGATTATACTTATTTGTGGGGTGCAGAGTTGACTGTCAGTATTTGTGTACAGTATGTGATGATCAATCAGAATAGTTGGCATACTCATCATTACAAAATGTACTCCTTAGGGGCCGGCCCTGTGGCTCACTCGGGAGAGTGCGGTGCTGATAACACCAAGGCCAAGGGTTCGGAACCCACATAGGGATGGCCGGTTCGCTCACTGGGTGAGCGTGGTGCTGACAACACCAAGTCAAGGGTTAAGATCCCCTTACCGGTCATCTTTAAAAAAAAAAAAAAAATGTACTCCTTTGTGTCCATTGAACAATTTCTCCCCAACCCCACTCCCCCTCCCCCTTACTCCTTTCTAATAATCACTGTTCCGTTCTCTCCTTCTGAAAGTTCAGCATATTATTATTTTTTGTTTTTTATTTCTTTCTTCCTTCCTTCCTTCTTGTCTTTATTTATTTTTTAGTTCCCACTTATGAGTAAGAACATGTGGTATTTCTCTTTCTGTGCCTGGCTTACTTAACATAATTTACTTCAAGTTCATGCATATTGCTGCAAATGGCAGAATTTCATTTTTTTTTTTGTATGGCTGAATAGTATTCCATTGTGTGTGTGTGTGTGTGTGTGTGTGTATCTGAAATTTTCCTTCTCTAGTCGCCTGTTGATGGACATTTAGGTAAGTTTATCTTGGCTATTGTAAATAGAGCTGCCATAAACATCCCTTCGACATGATATTTCCCTTCCTTTGGGTATATATCCAGTAGAGGGATTGCTGGATCATATGGTAGTTCTATCCGTAGTTGTTTGAGAAACCTCCATAATGTTTTTCATAAAGGCTGTACTAATTTACAGTCCCACCGAAAGTGTAGAAGGATTCGCCTTTCTTTGCATCCTCACCAGCTTTCATTATTTTCTGTCTTTTTAGTAATAGCCAGTCTGACTGGGGTGAGATGATATCTCAATGTGGTTTTGATTTTCATTTCCCTGATGCTTAGTGATGTTGAACATTTTTTCATATACCTGTTGGCCATTTGTATGTCTTCCTTTGAAAAATGTCTATTTGGCTTCTTTGCCCATTTTTAAATTGGGTTATTTGATTTTTTTACAGTTAAGTTATTTAAGTTCCTTGTATATTCTGGATATTAATCCCTTGTCAGATACACAGTTTGCAAATATTTTCTCCTATTCTGTAGGTTGTTTTTTTCACTCAGTTGATTGTTTTCTTTGCTATGCAAAGGCTTTTTAGTTTGATATAATCCCATTTGTTTATTTTTGTTGTTGTTGCCTGTGCTTCTGGGATCTTATTCATAAAGTCTTTGCCCAGTCCTACATCCTGAGTGATTTCCATGTGTTTTCTTCTATGAGTTTTATACTTTTAGATCTTATATTTTGAGTTGATTTTAGTATATGGTGAGAGATATGTCTAATTTCATTTTCCTATATATGGATATCCAGTTTTTCCATCATCATTTATTGAAGAGGCTGTTCTTTCCCCAGTGTATGTTTTTGGTGACTTTGTCAAGGATCAGTTGGCTGTAAGTACCTGGATTGATTTCTGGGTTCTCCATTCTGTGCCATTGGTCCACATGTCTGTTTTTATGCCAGTACAATGCTCTTTTGGTTAGTATAGCTTTGCTTTGGAGTATAATTTGAAGCCAGGTAGTGTAGTGCTTCAGTCTTTATTTTTTTTGCTCAAGATTGCTTTGGCTGTTTGGGGTCTTGCTCAGGCCATTCTCACCATGTGATACCCTGAGTTGCTGTAGAGAGACACCTCACAGGAAGAAGGACCTCACTAGATAGGTTCCCTGGACTTTGAACTTCTCAGCCTCCCAAACTTTAAGAAATAAATTTCATTTCTTTATAAATTACACAGTTGCAGATGTTCTGTTATAAGCAACAGAAATGGACTAATACAATTTCCTTATACATTTTTCAAAATCCATAGACCATACAACACAAAACATGAACTCTAATGTAAACTATAGGCTTGGGTTGATAATGATGTGGTAATGTTGGTTCATTGATTGTAACAAATATACTCTACTGCTATGCAAGATATTGATATTGTGGGTATGAGTATGTGGAGAAGCAAGATCTCAAGTTAATAACCTAACCTTACACCTTAAGGAACATAAACAAAAGAGCAAACTAAACCCAAAGCTAGAAGAAGGAAAAAAAACCCCAATAACAATTAGAGCAGAGATAAATGAAATAGAGGATAGAAAAACAGTAGAGAGAATCAATGAAGTCAGTAATAAGTTTTCTTAAAAGATTGACAAAATCAATAAATCTTCATCTAGACGAAGAAAAAGCGAGATACTGCACAAATAACTAAATTTAGACATGCAAATGGAGGCATCACTGCTGGCCTCACAGAAATAAAGAGAGAATATTATACACAATTGTATGTCAATGAATTATATAACCCAGATGAAATGAGAAAATTTCTAGAAAATACAAATTACTAAAACTGACTCAAGAACAAATAGAAATTTGAGCAGAACTCTTAACAAGTAATGAAATTAAATCAGTAATCAAAAACTTCCTAACAAAGTAAAGTTTAGGAGCAAATGGCTTCCAGGGTGAATTCTGTTGAACATTTAAGGAAAGAGTAACACTAATACTTCTCGAACTCTTCCAGAAAACAAAAGTGGAGGAGACACTTTCTAACACATGCTGTGCTGTCAGTGTAACTCAGATACAAAGGCAAGACAAAAACACCACAAGAAAAATGCAACTCAGTGTCCCTTAGGGATATAGATGAAAAATACTCATCAAAATAGTAGAAAGCAACTCAGTGTCCCTTAGGGATATAGATGAAAAATACTCATCAAAATAGTAGAAAGCTGAATCCAAAATGAACATATTAAAATGATTATATATGATGACCCAATGAGATTTATTTCTGAAATGTAAGGATGGTTCAATATAAGAAAATCAATAAATGTAATATGCCACATTAGCAAATGAAGGAAAAAGACCACACGATCATCTCAATTTGATGCAGAAAAGACATTGACAAAATCCAATACCATTTCATGATTAAAAAAAAAAAATTTCAGAAAACTAACAATAGAAGGGTACTTCCTCATTATGAAGGACGTTTAGAAAACCTTCAGCTCAATGCTGAAAGACTAAAAGCTTTCCCCCTAAGATCAGCAACAAGGCAAGGAAAGACACTTTCACCATTGCTGTACAATAATGTACTGGAAGTTCTAGCTGGAGAAATTAGGCAAAGAAAAATTAAATAAATAAATAAGTAAAGAAATAAATATTATTAATAATAAGAGCCATCCAAATTGGGGAAAAAAAAACTCAACAAAGTTACGGGGTACAAGATCAAACACAAAAATCAGTTGTGTTTCTGTACACCAGCAATAAACAATTAAAAGGTTGTATTTCTGTACATTGTCAAAGGAAATTAAGAAGATAATTCCATTTACAATTTCACCCAACAGAAAAAATGAACAAAATATATGAACAGTTAATTCACTGAAACAGGAATACAGATTACCCTTATAGATATGAAAAGATGCTCAACCTTATTTAAAATAAGAGCAATGCAATTCAAAACTACACAGAGGTACAATTTCTCCCTTAACAGATTGGAAAAAGTTTAACAGCATATCTTATTGCTGCAGTTGTAGAATTGCTGGTAGAAATTAAAAATGGTGCATCATTATAGAGAGAATTTAAGATATTTATCAAATTTACATGTGCATTTACCCTTTCACCTTGCCATGCCACTTTTAGGAATCCATCCCAAGGAGAAGCTGGCAAAGTTCAAAATGATGTATGCATAGACTATTTATTGCAGCATTATTTGTAATAGGAAAAGACTGAAAACAACCCAAATGGTCATCAATAAGGAAATGGTTGAATAAACAGTGGTGCACATTTGTACACAAAAGAGAGCTATAAGAGAGAAAAGTATGAAAAGAGTGAGAAAGAGCTCTATGTACCGCTGTGAGGTGTTCTTCATGATATATTTAGTTAAAAAAAAAAAGAACAAGATACAGCACAATGTTTATGGTAGGCAACAATGTGTTTAAGAAAAGGGGAGGAAATTTTTTAAAAAGCACTTGTCTATAGCTGTTATGGCTATATTATCAGACAAAGGAGAAGATGACACTAAAGCAAAAGTGTTACCAAATATAAAGAGAGACATTTCAAAAATGTTGAAAGGGTCAATTCATCAAGACAGAACAATCTAAATGTGTGCAGATGTGATTAGAATGCTTCAAAATTCATAAAGCAAAATTTGGTGAAACTAAAGTGAGAAATAGACCAATTCACAATCATAACTGGAGATTAGAAACTTTAACATCTCTTGCTCAAGAATTGATACAAATATTTGCTCAGTTGGTTAGAGTGAGGCCTTATAATACCAAGGTCATGGGTTTGGATACCAATACCAGCCAGACATGAAAACAAACAAACAAACAAACAAACAAAAGAATTGCTACGAGTAGTCAATAATAATTCAATAAAACTATAGAAAAACCGAAGTTACTCTATTGATCAACTTGACCCAATTAACATTTATAGAACACTACACCCTACAACTGCAGAATATACATCACTTTTTAGGTGTGCATGGAACGATTTCAAGATATAACATATGTTGGGGTCATAAAACATGTTTCAGTAAATTTTTTTTTTTTTTTGTCTTTTGTCTTTTTCCGTGTCTGGCAACGGATCGCAACCCTCAGTGTTGCCCCCGTACCGGACCGGGGACCGGCAACGGGATTGCAACCCTCGGTGTTGCTCCCGCGCCTCGCTCAGCCAGTGAGCGGGAACCGGTCTGTATGTGGGATCCGAACCCTCGGGCGGGAGCGCCGCCGCGCTTCCCAAGCGGCGCACTATCCAGTGCGCCACCGGGCCGGCCCGTTCAGTAAATTTTTAAAAAATGAAATATTACAGTTATGCTCTGACCACAGCAGAATTAAGATAGAAGTCAATAACAATAAGATATTTAGAAAAGCACTAAATATCTGTGCTAAATATCCATGTATTAATATTAATAACACTGAATATTTGGAAATTAAACAACCTACTAATAAAAAGTAGGTCAAAAAAGGAAAGCAGAAATATTTTGTACTGAGTGATAATGAAGACACAAGAGATCAGAATTTTAGGAGGCAGCTGAAGGAAACTTCACAGGGGAATTTATAGATTTACGTGCATATAGAAAAAAAGAAAGGTATAAAATCAGTGATTATGCTTACATCTTAAGAAGGCAGAGAAAAAGAGCAAATCAAATCCCAAGTAAGTAGGAGAATGGAAATAAAAGTATATGTGGAAATCAGTGAACTAGAAAATGGACAAACATCATAGAAAAATCAACAAAATCAAAACTTGGTTCTGTAAAAAGTTTAATAAAATTGCCAAATCCATACTATGATTAAGGAAAGTAGAAAGAAAACCCTAAATACCAAATTCATAATAAAAGAAGAGATCACTGCTTTTCCTACAGACATTAAAATAGAAAAAAGAAAGGAAATATTAAGAACAACATATTTTTCAACAACTTTGAAAAAATGGAAATTCCTTGAAAAACAAAACTTGCCAAAATGGACACAACAAGAAATAAAATTTTAAATATTCCTGTGTCTGTAAAAATTCTAATTAAAAGTTTGAGTCTTTGCACAAAGAAAGCTGCAGACACATCAAACTTCACTGGTGATTCTATTAAACATTTAAGGAAGAAAAAATACCAATTTATTTTCAGAAAATAGAGGACAGGAACACTTGCTAACTCATTTTATGATACCTGTGTAATTCTCATACCAAAACCGGAGGAGGATTACAAGATAGAAAAAGTACACACCAGCATTTTTCATAAATACAAGTTTAAAAACCTCAGTGAAATATTAGCAAATCAAACCCAACAATATAATATGTTAAAAATAATAAATAATGTATCGTGATCAAGTGGAGCTTTCTCAAGTAATTCAAAGTTCTTTTGATGTTTAAAAATCAATGTTTTTTCTCAATGATATTATCTCAGTAGATGTAAAAAAACACTTGACAAAATACAACACCCATTTAAAAAAATTTTTAAAAGCTCTAGGTAAGCTAGAGTTAAAAGAAAACCTTCACAATCCAATTAAGGGTGTATGTGAAATGTCTGTAGCAAACATCAGACATAAGTAATGAAGATTGGATATTTTCTCCCTAAGACTGGACATAGGAAGGCATAAAGTTTGAAAAGGAAGATGTAAAACTGCCTTTATTAGCAGACAACATGATTGCATATGTGGAAACTCTTAAGGAATAATAATAAAAAAAAATCCTACCAGAGGTCGTAAGTAAATTTAGCATGGTTGTTGAAAACAATATTTGGTGTAAAGGAGTTATGTCAAAGGAACAAAGACATAGGGCCATCTAGAATTCTGCCTGTGACATCAGTGACAAAAACGCAACAAAAATACAAATAGATTAGAAAACATCAACAGACACTTTGCAAAGGAACACATGCATCCTAATAGCCAATAAGAACATGAAAATATTCTCAGCATCATTGTTTATCAAGGATGACAAATTAAAACCACACTGAAATACCAAAGCATACCCTTTAATACCTAAAATTAGAAACCCTAACAATATTCTTTTTGTCTTACCAAATTTTTGCTGCTTCTTTACATTCTAGGTCTTATCTTTATTATTTATGTCTTTCTACTTCTGGGGAGATTAATTTGCTGTTTTTTTCCTAACTTATTGATATGAAATGGACATCTCTGATTTTCAGCCTCTCTTCTTTCTTATTTATGCTATATTTAGGCTATAAATTGTCCAGTAATTATGACTTTAACTGCATCCCTGAAGGTTTGTTATGTATGTTTTTTAATATTTTAATTCTGAAATAATTTCAAAGTTGCAGAGGAGTTGCAAGAAAAGTTTAATTAAAAAAAAAAAACCTGCAGACTTTATGTTTCCTTAACCCTGAATTCTTTAGTGCATTTCCCTGCAAGTAAGGACACTCTTCTACATAACCACAGAGCAGCCCTCAAAATCAGGAAATTAATATTGGTTCATTACTCTATCCAAGAGACACCATTCAAATTTTGCCAATTTACCCATTAATATTCTTCATAAGAAAAGGATCCAAGCCAGGGTCATATAGTGTATGTAGTTGGTTTAGTCTTTTTAAAGCTGGTATGTGCCTAGCTTTCTTTGACTTTCATGGCTTTGAAACTTTTGAGGATTATAGGTCAGTTATTTTGTTAAATGTCCATTACTCTGGGCTTGTCTTATGTTTTCTAATGATTAGATATAGGTAATCCACCTTTGGCATTAGTATCTTGAAAGCAATGTAGTATTTTTTTCATTCTGCCTTATCAAATAATGCATGATTTCTATTTTTCCCATTACTAATGATGTCCACTTTGATTACCTGTTCAATCTGCCAGTCTTCTCCACTGTTAATCTTTTTTCTTTTGTATTTAATAAGTATATTGTGGTACTTTGAAACTATGCAAGAATCCTACTTCTCATCAAACTTTCAATTTGTTTATTTATTAATTTATATTACTATTTTATTTGGTGAGTACAATCTGTTATACCACTGTTTATTTTATCCTCAAATTGTTTCATATTTCGTAAGTAGAAGCCTCTTAAAGTTGGTTTCTGTGTGGTTTTTCGACACATCCCCATTGTTATTCCAGGCTTATCTTGTACTCTCCCTGCCCCAGACCCGGAATCTGTCATTTCTCCAAAACCTCTGGTTGTTTTTAGTAGGGAAGCTAGGAACCCGGCACTAGGTGTGTTCATTACTATTGGGGTATTCCAGACTCTTTCAATGGACAAAGCTAGGAAATATATGTGTGTGCACATATGCCCCCCCCCCACACACTGTGAATTCATACCAATACATTGAATTCTAATCTAATGCTATATAACACTACAGGGGTTATTCTAATTTTCTCCATTGTTTTATTTGTAACTCTCTTCTCCAACAGTGTTCTCAATCTGGCTTCCATTATCCTTAATGTATTTACTTATTCAGTCAATACACTTATGTAACCAACCTTGCTTCTTTTGCTGTTATCACCTCACCCATTTGTACTCCCTCCTTTCCTTGCTTGGGGTCCTTGACACTCCCCTGTTTTGATACCCTTCTTACTCCACCTGGGCTCTGTCATCCTACACTGGAATGTCCTCATGTGTGGATGTCTTCTTGACCCAACTCAGGCTATGATAGATTATGTCAGGCTCATCCTGCTCTGCCCACACAGATGGATTTAGTTTGGGCTGACTTTAAAATGGTCTCTGACTTTGAATTTAAGTAGTTGTATTATGATGTACCTAGGTATGGTTTTAAAAATACTTGTCTTCCTATGGTTCATAGTACTTCTTGAATCAATGGCTTTATATCATTCATCAATCCTGGAAAGTTTTGTTAGTATATCTTTAAGCATTTCTTCTGCCTCATTCTTCATGTCCTCTTCTTATTGGAATTGAGTTTCATGTATCTTAGACTTTTGCATCCTGCCCATCTTTCCCTTTACAGAAAAAGCTTGCCAACCTCTTATTTAAAGTAATCTTTTTCCTGTATTTTCCATCCCTTTTACTCTCTGGGCTTTATTGTAAGTATTTTTTTCTTATCTAAATTCTAGTTCAATAACTCCCCCTTCATCTTTGTGAAACCTGCTGTTAAAATTTTTGCCAAGTCCTTAATTTTGGTTATTTTATTTTATAATCTAAATTTTTAAGAAACATATTTTTATTGTTTACATTTTTACTTTAAATTCTTTATCTTGTCATTTAATTTCTTAAACATATTAATCACAGTTATTTTTCTTAAACATGTGTGATACATCTACTATGTGGATTCTATGGGTCTGTTTCTATGGTCTATCATTTCTCTTGATTTTTATCCAATTATTGTCTTTTTCCATGCCTTTTTTACTTTTGATTGCATAATAGATGTTGTGTAGAGATAATTTGATGCTCTGGATGATATTATCTTCTTCCAGAGAATTTTTATTTTTTTCTCTGGCAGGTAGAGAAACTAAGGAAGATTCACCTTAATCTCATCAGAGAATAAACTGGTTTAATGCTGGGCTTCAAACTTGATAAGAGCTTTCCTGTTAATCTTTTCCCCTAGAGACATGGTCTTCAGCCATCTCATAGATAGTCTGAGCATCCTCCTCCTCAGTAAACCCTGAATTCCAATTTTTGTTTCCCCAGCCCTGTGAGCCTGGCTATAGTTCTACTCAGCTTCTCAACCACAGCTTTGGATTAGGCTTTAGGAGAAAAATAGTGTCAAGGATTGTGTTTACTACTCTTGGATTCCTTTCTCTCTAGCATTTTCGCCCATTAAGTTATTGAAACCTTGGTGAGTCCCCAAGTCTTTGTTGTTGTTGTCTGTCTGTTTTCCTTTTTGTTTTTAGGGGGAGGATTAGTTTAAAACAAGCTTGTTGACCATTAGTAGAAGAGAAAAAAATCAGATTATCTGGCTTTGAAGTGAATTACTTTAAATCAGAGGTTGGCAAGCTTTTTCTGTAAAGGGCAAGATAGTAAAAATTTTAGGCTTTAAGGCCACATAGTCTCTGTCACAACTACTCAACTCTGTCATGTAGTGTTCCAATAAAACCTCATTTAGAAAAACAAGTGGCAGACAGTAGTTTGCTGTTCCCTGCTTTAAATGGAGGAGGAATACAGCTTTTAGAGAGTTTGGTGAAAATAGACAAGAAAAAAGCTATTTTCTCAGTCATTAATATTATTTTTTAAAATATTTGACTCCAGAATAGAATCCTGAACTCTGTGTGGGTGATATGAAAGAATTAAAAATCACAAATCCTGATCTATCTCAGGGGCTACTGAAGGAACAGACATTATATGAACAGATATTATTTGAATTTACACAAAACAAATGTACTGATTAATATATTACAGACTCGGTGCATAAGTGCTTAAAGGTTGCTAGTACAATTCAAGGGACTAAGAAAGCCTCCACATTTTTTGTGCTATTTAGTTCTTTACATCCCTTCCATGAAAACCACATTAAACAGGTCTTATGATGGGATGGGAAAAGAGAGATCCAAATTACTTGTGGTGGGAAGGCCTCATGGGGGTCTATCCACAGTGAAGGTTCCTGGGATTCCATGAAGCAATCAGAAAGTCCTAGATATTCACTTATTTAACCCATATATATTAAGAACCCACTATGTACCAGTGTTAAACTGTACATCTCACTATGCATCAGTGAGCAAAACAGACAAAATGCCTATTTCATGGAGCTTATACTTCAGTGGGGTGAGATCATATGTACATACATGCATTTATGTGCAGTGCATTCTGTAGTGATAAGAGCTATGAAGAATAAAGCAAGTGAATGCGACAGGGAGCCGTAGATCAGGCACTGGTTTGGGAGGTTGCTATTTATGATGTGTCGGTCATAGGCCTCTCTGGTCAGCTGACTTATGAGCAGGCAACTGATGATAGGCAGTAAATGAAGTGAGAATGAAGTAATTCATGGGAATAGTTGAGGAAAGAACTTTCCAGGCAGAAGGAAATGTAAAGCCACTAGTTATCTGAACACACTAAATGGAGTGATTAGGGACAGTAACAGACATAATTTCTGCCACATAATTTAGTGTGCCACTAGTTCTTTAGAGAAGAAAAAATGTTTAATGACAGGAAAAAAGGACACCTGCTTTTGTCTACTACCAATGTATAGACATTGGCAAATATTAATACTTTAATAGTACGTCAGTCTTGAACCCAATGCTGCCAATTCTGAGGCTCTTTGGCCGTGAACCTGTATATTTTTATATAGTACATGCCACAGCATCATGCACTGGCAGCAGTGCCTCCCGTTGCTACAAGCTGAGGTTTGATCCTCTAGCATTAGAGTTCCTTGAATCATTCAGTTGATCACTACTGATTCTCTGATCGCTAAGAAACAAATATTCCAACTTTCCTGGAGCATGAAAGGAGGGCACCAGACATATCTTAGTCAGTTTGGGCTGCTATAACAAAATGCTGTGGATGGGTAGCTTAAATAACAGTTATTTCTCACAGTTCTGGAGCCTGGGAAGTCCAAGATAATTTATCTGACTTGGTTCCTAGTGAGAGCTTTCTTGCAGATGGCTGCCTTCTTGCTATATCCTCACACAGCAGAGACAAAGTGCTCTGGCCCCTCCTCTTTTCATGGGGGCACTAATCCTACCATAGGGGTCCCTCATGACCTCATCTAAACCTAATTACCTCCCAAAGGCCTCATTTCCTAATACCATCATACAGCTTCAATATAGGAATTTGGGGGAGGACATAAACATTCAGTCCATAGCAAGGCATAAGTTTTCCTCAGTCAGAGATTGGTGTATTTAACAAGAAATTTTGGAAAGCGAGTGTAGACTTGTTAGCATATTGTGTCAAATATTGTCATTCAGATAACATGCTCATTTTTTTTTACTATTGTGTAAAATATTTTGTGCATTGCTAAAAATTAACATTTTATCTCCTGTCACATTCTTTTAGGGCTTTTTTCTTCTGAAATGTCCAGACTTAACACCTTTGGCTTTTCAATTAATATATCTTGATTTATCATTTAATGATCTTCGTGACTTTCCCATGGAAGTGAGTCCATTTTTATTACTGTACATATTGCTATAATTTGTAATTGTGGATAATAATCATAATAAATAAAATAATACCCTGCAGTTACTATAAAGTAAGTATATTTTGGATTGCATCCAAAAAACTGATGCTTATTTTCAAAAGTACAAAAAGTACAGTACATCTTTTTTAGGAAGTCCCATGTCAAAGTCCTCAAAGACTATGTTTTAATCAGGCTTTCAAATATGTTCTCATAATTATACAATGTATATTAAATAATTTACTTATTCTTCTAAGTTTGAATGAAACCTAAAAGAAACCTTATACATGTGCTAGTCAGAAGCTTTAAAAACTAAGTTAGTGACCAGGTAACATAACAAGTTTTAATTACCATAGACTGAAATAGGATATTCTGCTTAATAAAATGTATCAAGGATAATCAGATATGGGGTGAGTTAATTTAATGTCACTTTAAATAAATGAGCTATTATGAGTAGAGCAGATTGTGTTTTCAGTGTCTTTAGTCATTGTTTCATTGGTCACTGTGTGATTGGTTGTTTTGTGAATTGACTTCCAGAGTAGTGGCATTTAGTGAATTGATTTTTAGCAATTCTTCCTATTTCAAATATATAGTATTGAAAACATATTTTCTATACTTTCCTTATAATACTGCATTTTTATTCACACTAAGAAGACATTTTTTCTTTTCTAATACATAAGACCAGTTTTATTAATTTGACTAGGACAAATTGACAAGAATTCCCAAGGAATATAGGAATCTTAGTTCTTCATGTTAATTTAAACTTTCTTATAAGTAGACCCAGATAAGGCTTGTGTATCTGCCAAAGAATACTCCATCTGCTAAAAAGTAATGTACAAATACAAGGGAGCTATTCATATGTAAGGTTTAAAATGCTCATTTTTAAAGTGACAGAAAACAATAGAACTTGCATTAAGATGCAAATCTGTGTTGTATCACTATAGATAAAATATTCCAGTGAGGATGGAATATCCAGGCTTGGACCGGCTGTACTAGGGGGAGGCTACTGATGCCCAGTTATTAACATGGAGTAAAGGCAATTAATAGAAGACTGGGGACTGGGGTGAGTGAGGTAATTGAAGTTATTACAGGTTTCATAGAAAATTCAGGATGGTGAGATCAGGCAGAGCACAGGGTCTGCTAAAATAGTTTAGGACAGGAGAAGGTAGAAGCAGAAATGTTAAATGAGAAGGTTGCTATAACGAACCCTGTAAACATATGCTTGGTCTCCATTCTTCTCTCAGCTCCTTTAACAGACTTAAAATCATAAACAGTAATAATTATAATAAGGTATTGTTAGGTCCATAACATATGGACATAATATGTACAAAAATTATAACACAAGAAAAGGAAAACGGAATAGAATATATAGGAAAAACATTTTTATATCTCCCTGGAATTAAGTTAGTGTAAATCTGGAGTAGATTCTAATAAGTTAAGGTATATATTATAACCTCTAAAGCAACCACTAAAAAAATAACTCCAGAGAATATACTGAAACAATCACTGAAGTAATTAAAATGTCACATTAGAAAATATTCATTTGATGCAAAAGAAAGCAGTAAAGGAGGAAAAAATGGACAAGACATAGAGAAAAATAAAAGTAAAATGGCAGATGGAAACCCAGTCATGTCAATAGTAGCATTAACTGTTAATACATCAAACAATCCAGTCAAAAGGTACAGATTGTTAGAATGGATTAAAAATCAAAGTCCAATGATGTATGAGTACTGTCTACAGGTGACACATTTAAGATTGAAAGATACAAAGAGGTTAAAAGTAAAAGCATGAGAAAAGATATATCATGTAAACTGCAACCACAAGAAAGCTAGAGTGACTATACTAGTATCAAGCAAAATAGATTTTAAAACAAAACATGTTACCAGAAATAAAGAGGAACATTTTGTCAATCTATCAGGATAATATAACATTATAAACATACATGTACTTAACAACAAAGGCCCAAAGTACATGAGGCAAAAACTGAAAGAATTAGACGAAAAAATAGAAAATTCAACAATAATAGCTGGACACTTCAAAATACCCCACTTTCAATAAAGCGTGGAACAAGTAAGTAGGCGGAAGATTAGCAGGGAAGTAAAAGACTTCAGCAACACTATGAACTAATCTTTCTGGTTCTGCAGATACCCCCTTCCTCCCTCATCTCTACATGGTTGCCTTCTATGAAACTATGAATTTCATCAAAAAGGATGACTTGCCCATTTAGAAAATATTATTTCCCATTTAGAATATCCCATATTCTTATGCCAAGGGCATATGAGTGCAGTAGTTGCACTGTGTCACCATATCATACAAATTAATGCTGGTCACTTATTTTGAAGGTTTACTGAGAGTATTTATTGAGATATGTGATATAGCCAATTAACATTGTTATACCAATTCTACTACATCAGTTCAAAGAGTTTTCAAAAAGTAACAAATAGGGATTTGCATACTTCATTATTCCACTTATGTTTGTTTCTCTTTTCTGTTTTCCAGATATTGTGTCTCAAAAATTTACAGATACTGAAACTGAGAAATAATCCTATCAAAGTAATTCCCTTTGAAATTCAACAAATTAAGTTCCTTAGGATTTTCATCATTGCCTTTAATTTGATTACTGATCTTCCACATGGGTAAGGTTGTTAGTCTGAGATTATAAACACAGCAAATAAAGACTTTATCATTTAGGAAAGGATTGATTTTTCTTTTGAAAGCAGCTAGCAGTTTTTTTTGCTATTTAGTACAGTAATTCTTATTCTGTTCTAATTAGCTGATTTGCTTCTTATTATGGTGTTAAAAATAATCCTACCAGCTACATAGATGGCAATTAATATGAGTCTAGTGAATGTATATCTAGAGATCTGTCATCTAAATATGTATTAAATTAACACAAATCATCGAAGGCAGTTCAGGTGAGAACCTTGCACCTATCCCTTGTCAGCCTTTTTGAATATGGAAAAAGTACTGCACTTGGAATTAGGAAACCTAGAGTTTTGACTTTAAAGTTGATGATAATTATTTATTTGATCTGGAAAAGGTAACTTAACCATTTTGGGCCTCAGTTTTCTAATCTATGAACTGAGAAAAGAGACTGGCCTTTATGATATCTAATATCCTTTGAACTCTAGTAAGAATGTTGTTATTTGGGCAGAGAAGAGATGAATTTCTTTCCACATATGGACTGGTAATTATTTAACACCTAATGAAAGTTTTAACACTAAACCTTAACCAAATGCCAAAAAACGGTACTTCTTCTAATTAGAGTTTAACAAACTGAATGTAGGTTGAGGGCAAAGGGACGAGGACTCATAAATAGCTGAACAACATTTTGCAGAAGAAGATTCTTATAGTAATTAAGGAAGTGCATCAAAATTCATTTATAAAGATGTTCATCCAGCATTGTTTGTAATTAATGATCCAACAAATTGTACATTCTCATGCTATATATTCAGTCACTAAAAGAAGTAAAAACTTATGTAAAAATTATACTATTTCTGTGTAAAACGTATATATATATTTATATGTCACACATCACATACATAAAAAGAAAGAGTAAACACTAAGGAAACAAGACTGCTTCATTATGGGTATTTTATTTCTAATTGACTCATTTGTATTTTTCCACAGTAACGTAAATTGTTATTTTTCCTGCCCTAATACTAGAATCAGAAGTTTCTCTAAGGAAACCCTGTTTCCTTTTCTTGAAAAATGGTGTTTAAAAGCCATGATTTGTTTGCTGGGTGTCCTCATTGCTATTGGGATGTCTGTCATTGGTTCTATGCTCTCTCAGTTGACAGAGCTAAGTAAAATATATATGCATACTAATCTGTGTATGCACACATCTGTAATTGTTTATGTATATATGCACATACACATAAATACATGTATATCCACACATAACTACGCATGTACCTATACAGCTACAGAAACAGCATCTAATCATAAATTCATACTGAATGATCTATAATAATAATTACATAATTTAAATTATCATAACTGTCATTTAAAGAAAATGTAAAAATTCCTAAAATTTGATCATAACTGAAGGATCAACAGTTTGTTCATAGCTTAGAGATTGTGCAAATTAGTATACACTATTGGTTATAATCAAAAAGTTTTAAAGAGCTATTTTTCAAAAATATTAGTGTTTCTAAATTAAAGCATTATGTTTTTGATTAAATAACATAGGATATGTATGCATATCAAGGGAAAATGAACAGCATATTGAAGCTAAGGTTGAAAAACATTATGGGAAAACTTAATTGACCTCAGAGAAGACTTAAAGCAAGCTCTGACATAAATGAAAATGTTCACTTGCGGAGCTTGTTAAATGAAAACTCACCTAGTGGGCACTTATACAGTGAGAAATGAGTGTGCCGAATTCTTCATATTTAAAGATTGTTATCAGAACTCTAGCTCGCTGAGCAAGGAAGACCTGACATAGAAGGCTGGACTTAGGGAGCAGCAACTGTATGAAATTGGGTGAAATGCGGTGAACCAAACAATTAGTTAATGCATTTGAGATAGTTCTGGCTCCTTGTAATTTCTGTAGTTTGGCTGCTTTTACTGTCACAAGCAATTGCACTAATGTACTTTGAATTTTATACTTTCATGCTTATAATTAATTTGGTAGATGTTTGTGAAGTATTTACTGTGTGCTCCTAGGAGCTCACCACCAAGTGGGAAAGCAGAACATTGAATACAACTGAGTAAAATAAAATAATGGAGATGCAAGTTGTACAATTTGTGAGTTCCAAAGAGCAGCACGTAACCCATCCTGGAGAGTCAGAGATGGCCCCCTGGAAAAGATGATATTTGATCCAAGTATGTTGGACTATGAATTAGCTAGGTTCAAGGGGAGAGAGAGCAAGGGGTAGTTGGGCCAATGATGCGGTGGATATTTCTTCACTACCAGGAAAGCTACAACATAAATGCAAAGAATAGAGATACGAAGCAGCATATACAACATGGGATGGGAAATAAGAGCAGTTTGCTGTTTCTGGAGCTTAGAGAGCAAGGCCAAGTGTTGAGAAATTCACCTGGTGAAGTAAGCAGGGAACAGATTATCAGGGGCCTTGTGAGCTAAGGTAAAGTATTGATACTTTATGTTGTATGCAATGAAAAGTCATTAAAGCATTTTCCATAGGGGAAATGGTGGAGTCAGACTCACGTTTTAGGTCCCCCTGGTGGCAATGGAGAATATGGATATGAGGGGGTAAAGCAGAGTTTAAGATGACCAGTTGAGGGGCTGTCAGAGTAGTTCAAGCAAGAGATGAGGAGAACTAGGACCAGGGCAGTGGTAACAAGCACAGAGAAGAAAGAACAAATTGTTAAGAAATTAAAGTGAAATTTGCAAGATCTGGTATTAATGAGACAGAGGGTGGAGGGAATGGAAGAGTCAAGGTAAAAAAGAAATCAAGGTTATTCCCAGATTTCTAATTAAAGTGAAATAATTCAATCATGTAAAATATATTTATTGAATATTTACTAAATACTAAGCTCTGTCCTAAGAGTTGGGTTTAGATTGGAAAATGAAAGGGGCATGACACTTTCCCATATGGAGTTAGAATCCAGGGAGAGAGACAGGAATTTTAACAAACACCAGGATGGGTAAAAGGATTTTGATGCAATGGGAATAACGAGAGGCAGGTAAAAGCTTGGACTGTTCAGAGGCTGAGAGAAAACCAGCATGGGTGTAATGAAAGGGTGGCCCCAGGTGAGGGCCAAGAGTCTGACAGGGGCTACCCCCATGAAGTTTGGGAGATCATGCGAATGAAGTTTTGTTTTATTTTAAGTGCAGTGAGAAGCATTGGCTGGTTTTACGCTGAAGTGTAATAAGATTAAAGCCAAGGAGGTTTGAAGAAAAAAAATAAGTTTGGTTTTAGATTAACATGTTGGTTTGGGGTTGGATTGTGTTTTCCATCACAGAGTTGGACTTAGACATATTAAACTCACAGGAGAGTTTTGTGCTAGAGATGAAGATTTTGAATTACCGGTATATACTAATTGAAACCAGAGAGAATGTGTAGAGCAATCTTCTGAGGAGATATTCCTAGAGAAACATTGGCGTTTCAGCTACAGACAGATGAAAAGGAAATGGTAATTGCATAGAAAGATCCAAATGTATTATGGAAGCCAAGTGGTAAGTTGTTTTGAAAAAGAAGGATGGTCAAAATTGTGAAATACAAGACAAAAACTCAATGGCATTAAAGCTGAGAACAGTTTCAGTGGAATTGTTAAGAACAAAAGCCAATTTGCAATGGGGTGAGATGGAATGGGAGGAAGGAAATTGGTAATAACAATTGTAGACCTCTCTTTGGAGAAATTTAGATGCAATGGGAGGAGAGAGATTAGATAAAAGCTAAAAGGGATGTGGAATCTTAAAAACGTTGTTAGTTTTTCAAAGACTCAAGCGTATTCACAGAATGATGGACAGGAACCAGTAGAGAAGAGATCGCTGACATGGAAGGATGACTGATGGTGCAGAATTTCACAGGGGATGGGAGGAGAAGGAGTCCTGGGCACAAGTGGAGATTCTGGTCTTGAACGGGAGAAGTGAACCTTATCTCCTAAAACTGGAGGTCCATTCTAACATTGAATATGAAAAATATACAGTTACATGGATTGAAAAATAAAAACAAACCAGAAAATTTGTTCAACAAAGATTTTTTTAACTCCTTTTTATGTATCAGTTTGGGGAGATTACTCTGAGGTGACATAAATTAAGATTATCTTTGAGAGCAAGAAGAGTAAAGACTGAAAAGGAGCTTTAAAGAAAGTTGTGGTGGTTTAGTACAGGCACACTTCATTTTGTTGTGCTTCACATATATTGTGTTTTTAAAAATTGAAGGTTTGTGGCAACTCTGCATAGAGCACGTCTGTTGGTGCCATTTTTCCAACATCATGTGCTCCGTTTGTGTCTCTGTGTCACGTTTTGGTAATTCTCACAATATTTCAGTCTTTTTTTCATTATTATTATATGTCATGGTGATCTGTGATCAGTGATCTTTGGTGTTGTTATTGTAATCACTTTGGGTCACCACAAACCATGACCATATAATCAGCAAGCTTAATCAATAATGTATGTGTTCTGACGGCTCCACCAACCAGCCGTTCTCCCATCTCTCTTCTTCTCCTCGGGCCTCTTTATTCCAAGACACAACAATATTGAAATTAGGCCAACTAATAACCCTACAATGTCCTCTAAGTGTTGAAGTGGAAAGGAAGAGTCACAAGTCTCTCACTTTAAATCAAAAGATAGAAATCAAAAGCTTTGTCATGAAGGCATGTTGAAAGCAGAGACAGGCTGAAAGCTAGGCCACTTGAGCCAAATAGTTAACTAAGTTGTGAACACAAAGGAAAAGTTCTTGAAGGAAATTAAAAGTGCACTGCAGTGAATTCATGAATGATAAGAAAGCAAAACAGCCCTATTGCTGATATGGAAAAAGTTTTAGTGGTCTGGGTAGAAGATCAAGCCAGTCACAACATTCCCTTAAGCTAAAGCCTAATCCAGAGCAACTCCCTAACTGTCTTCAATTCTATGAAGGCTGACAGAAGTGAGGAAGCTGCAGAAGAAAAGTTTGAAGCTAGCAGAGGTTGATTCATGAGGTTTAAGACAAGGGTGAAGCAGTAAGTGCTGATGTAGAAGCTGCAGCAAGTTATCCAGAAGATCCAGTTAAGGTAATTCAACAGATTTTCAATGTATTGGAAGAAGATGCCATCTAGGAACTTTCACAGCTAGAGGGAAGTCATTGCCTTGCTTCAAAGCTTTGAAGGACAGGCTGACTCTTGTTAGGGGCTAATGCAGCTGGTGACTAAGTTAAAGCCAATGCTCATTTACCATTCTGAAAATCATAGGCCCTTAAGAATTATGCTAAATCTACTCTGCCTGTGCTCTATATATGGAACAACAAAGCCTGGGTGAGAGCACATTTTTTTATGCATGGATTACTGAATATTTTAAGCCCACTGTTGAAACCTACTGCTCAGGAAAAAATGTTTTAAAAGATTCCTGTCAAAATATTACTGTTCATTGACAATATACCTAGTCGTCCAAGAGCTCTGATGGAGATGTACGGGGAGATAAAGTTGTTTTCATGCCTGTTAACACAACACTCATTCTGCAGCCCATGGATCAAGGATTAATTTTGACTTTCAAATCTTATTTAAGAAATACATTTCTTAAGGCTATAGCTGCCATAGGTAGTGATTCCTGTAGTGGATCTGGGCAAAGTCAACTGAAAATCTTCTGGAAAGGATTCACCATTCTAGATGCCATTAAAACATTGGTGATTCAATGGAGGATGTCAAAATATCAACATTAGCAGGAGTTTGGAAGAAGATGATTCCAATCCTCATGGATGATTTTGAGTTCAAGACTTCAGTGGAGGAAGTAACTGTAGATGTGGTGGAGATAGCAAGAGAACTAGAATTAGAAGTGGAGCCTGAAGATGAGACTGAATTGCTACAATCTTATGATAAAACTTTAACGGATAAGGGCTCGCTTCTTATGGATGAGCAAAGAAAGTAGTTTCTTAAGGTGGAATCTACTTCTGGTGAAGATGCTGTGAATATTGTTGAAATAACAACAAAAGATTTAGAATATTACATAAACTTAGTTGATAAAACAGCAGCAGGGTTTGGGAGGATTAACTCCAATTTAGAAAAAAGTTCAAGTGTGATTAAAATGCTTTCAACAGCATAGCGTGCTCATTAAAGGAAAAGTCAATCAGTGTGGAAAACTTCACTGCTCTTCTATTTTGAGAAATTGCCACAGCCACCCCAACCTTCAATAGCCACTATCCTGATCAGTCAGTATTCATCAACGTGGAGACAAGACCTTCCACCAGCAAAAATTATGACTCACTGAAGGCACAGGTAATTATTAGCATTTTTTAGCAATAAAGTATTTTTTAATTAAGGTATATACATTTTTTTAGACATAATGCTATTGCACACTTAGACTACAAAATAGTGTAAACGTAACTTTTATATGCACTGGGAAATCAAAAAATTCTTGTGACTTGCTTTATCGTGATTTTCACTTTATTGCAGTGTTCTGGAAACTAACCCACAACATCTCCAAGGTATGCCTATTATTTATATTGAGAAGAAGGGAAAAGAAAACAAAGCACAGAAAAGTGAACATTTAAGAGACAGTGCTGTGGGTTTAGCTGAGATTGGAAACCATGAATTGTAGGGAAACTAATTTGCATTCCTATGTGATTTTATTTAGTAGCTTTAGTCACTCATGTATAGGAGGGAGATTTCAGCCTCCATAAAAAGACTTATAGCAGTGTTTAAAATATTTATAAAAATATTTATAGGAGCTTTATTCACAATAGCCTGAAAAAGTCAGCAATTCAAATGTCCATCAACAGGAGAATGAAGAAACTAATTGTTTTTGTTCACTGTAGCCAAAAGTTGGTAACAACCCAAATGTTCATTAAAAGATTATCCATTAAAAAGGAATGAAATGTTGATATGTGCTAAAACAAGGATGATGCTTGAAAACATTATGCTAAGTAAAATAAGTCAAAAACAAAAATACAGGGCCGGCCCGGTGGCGCACTGGATAAGTGCGCCGCTTGGGAAGCGCGGCGGCGCTCCCGCCCGAGGGTTCGGATCCCACATACAGACTGGATCCCGCTTACTGGCTGAGCGAGGCGCGGGAGCAACACCAAGGGTTGCGATCCCGTTGCCGGTCCCCGGTCCGGTGCGGGGGCAACACTGAGGGTTGCGATCCGTTGCCGGACACGGAAATAGACAAAAGACAAAAAAAAAAAAAAAATACAGATATTCTGTGATTACACTTATATGAGATAGCCTGAATAGGCAAATTCATAAAGACAGAAAGTAAAACAGTGGTTACCAGGAACTGGGGGGGGGGGGGGGAGGGGAGTTACTGTTTAATGGGTATAGAGTTTCTATTTGGGATGATGAAAGAGTTCTGGAAATGGATAGTGCTGATGGGTGCTCAATATTGTGATTGTAATTAATTCACTAATTGGTACACTTAAAATGGCAAATTTTATGTTATATATATTTTACCCCAATTTAAAAAAAAAAGTTATTAGCACTAGTGGAGACTTTTCAGGGCTATAGAACTGCAAGGGGCACAGTTTTCTGGAAAGATTCAGTCCCAGGACAGAATTTCCCCACAGCCCAGGTATATCTAACCTCAGAACACATGGAAGTGATTAAAAGGCCAACAAATAAAACCTCAGCAGAATGAAAAGCTTTCCCCAGAGAATCAGCAGCAAAGCAGCAATTTAGCTCATCCACAGGGCTCGAGAGCAGATCCCCACAGGAAGTTCCCACAGTTTTGGAATTAACCAAAGGACAATAAGTTAGTTCCAGTGCAGAGTTTAAGTGGTGGTGGTAGATAATAATCCAACACAGAACTGAAACAAAAACATAAACAAAAACAAAAAACCACAGATCAGAGACAAAGCTCTGATATTAACCAGTAGAGGTCTAACACCACCAAAGAACATCTGTAAAACCTAGAAGAGGTAGCAGTCTCCTCAAATGCCCAGGCATCAATGTAAAGACACCAGGATGGAGAAAGAACAGAGAAGTATGACACCATTAAAGGAAACAAACCAAGCACCAGCAATGCACCCTGAGGAACAGTGGATTTATAAAATGTCTGAGAGAATTCAGAAAACCCTATTAAGGATGTTCAGGGAGTCACAAGAAAATATAGATAGAAAGTTAAATATCTGAAAAATGATCCAGGAGCAGAAGGAGAAACTTGACAAAGCAATTAAATCAGTTAAAAAAAAATAGAAATTCTAGAAATAAAGAAAACATTATATGAACTTAAAAACTTCATGGAAAGCTTCAACAGCAGGCTTTATCAGACCCAGGAAAGGATCTGTGAGCTTGAAGAGAAAGCATACAAAATTATCCAACCAGAGGAGCAAAAAGAAAAGAAAAAATGAGGGCCGGCCCAGTGGTGCACTGGATAGTGCGCCGCTTGGGAAGCGCGGCGGCACTCCCGCCCGAGGGTTCGGATCCCACATACAGACCGGTTCCCGCTCACTGGCTGAGTGAGGCGCGGGGGCAACACCAAGGGTTGCGATCCCGTTGCCGGTCCCCGGTCCGGTGCGGGCGCAACACTGAGGGTTGCGATCCATTGCCGGACATGGAAAAAGACAAAAAGACAAAAAAAAAAAAAAAAAAAAAGAAAAGAAAAAATGAAACAGAAATACAGCAAATATGGGACTCTCTCAAACTAAATAAACTCTGCATAATTGGCATACCCAAAGGAGAACAAAAAGGAAGAGATGTAGAAAGCATATGCAAGGAAATAATGACTGAAAAATTCCCAAGTATGGAGAAAGATGACAGTGTCCAGGTACAGGAAGCTCAGAGGTTGCCAATTAAGTGGAGTCCAAAGAGGAACACCCCAAGGCATGTCACAATCAAATTATCAAAAACTAAAGACAAAGAAAGGTACTGAAAGCAGCTAGAGAAAAAAAACACATAACATTCAACAGAGCCCCAATACACCTCTTAGCAGGTACCTCAGTAGGAACCCTACAGGCTAGAAGAGAACGGGATGATATATTCAGGGTGCTGAAGGAAAAAGACTGTCAGCCAAGAATTCGGTATTTGGCAAAACTAATCTTCAAATATAAAGGTGAAATAAAGTCTTTCCTAGACAAACAAGAGCTAAGGGAATTCACCAACACTAGACCTGCCTTAGGAGAAATGCTAAAGGGAGTTCTTCAATCTGAAAGAATACGACACAAAGGAGCAGCAAGAAAACATCTGAAGGTATATAACTCACTAGTAAACTGAGTCCACAGGCAACCTCAGAAACTCCAGTGTTGTGAGGGGGTGTGTGTGAACAAACCGCTCACAGCCTTAGTGTGAAGACTAAAGGACAACCCTTACAAGACAACAACAGATGCAACAACCGTAAGAGAGACAGGCAGTGTTAAAGGATGTAACTTGGGACTAGAAAATGTCAAGAAGTAAAGGGAATGAAGCCAAAGCCTAGAGCTCGCCTTGTTTTTTTCTTTTTTCTTAGATATCAAAGTTAAGTTGTTTTTAGACTAAAACAATCTGTTATAACGTGTTTTTTTGTAAACTTCAAGATAACCATAACACAAAAATTTATGAGATGTACTAAAAATGAATAGTGAGAAATCAAAGTAAGTCAGGCACAGTAAGACAAATACCGCAGGGTCTCTCATAGAAATAGAGGACAGAATAATGGTTACCAGAGGCTGGGAGGGGATGGGGGAAGAGAAGGGTGGACTAATGCGTACACAGCTATGCTCTTTACCCTAAGTGAATCATTGTGCAGTGTATGCATGTATTGAACAACACACTGTATGCCACAAAAATAAATATAAATAAAATTGAAAAAAGTATTTAAAAAATTAAAAACAGAAGAGGGATGCAGAAGTTTTTGTCAAAGAGATGCAATTTGAGGACTTGACTTGCTGTTGCTGGTTTTGAAGGTGGAGGAAGAGGGCCATGAGTCAAGGAATGTGGCAGCTTGTAAAACCTGGGTATGGCCTTCAGCTTACAGCAAGCAGGAAAACAAGGGCCTCAGTTACAGTTAGAAGACATTGGATCCTGCCAACAACCCGGATAAGCAAGGAAATGGATTCTCCCTAGAGCCTCCAGATAGGAATGCAGCCCTGCTGATGCCTTTTAGTATGGTGAGACCCATGCCAGACTTCTGACCTATGTAGCTATAAAATAATAAATCTGTGGTGTTGTAAGCCACTAACTTTGTGTTGCAATTTGTTATGGCAGTGATAAAAAAACTAATATAAAACCAGTCAAGATTTCTATGCTTGTGGGATCACATTCTCACAGGGAGAGGCAGTCAATAACAGTATGTATAATAAGTAAATTATATAGTATGTTAGAAGGTAATAAATGGTATGAAAAATTAAAAAACAGAACAGTAAAAGAGAATGAGAGTACAATTTTAAATAGAGAAGTTAGGGTGGGCCATACTGAAAAAGGAACATTTGAACAAAGTGGGGGTTAGCAGGATAGATTTATCAGTTCAAGTAAAATTTAGCAGTATTTTATTAAATAAAACAATCGGTTACCCAATTTGTTTAAAACCGTAGTATTAGAATTTAAAGTAAGATATGTACTTTTTCTAGATTTATCTAACATAGAAAAAATGGTTGTTTGTTTTAGCGGCTAAGCATTGTATTTGAAAAATTATCTTTTCCTATTCTCATTATTAGTCTGAATTTTCCTAGGTTTTTAGATGCTGTAACTTTGGCAAACCGCTGACCCAATCGTAACTTCAGTTTCTCTCTGAAAGCTTAGAAAACTTGCACTTGTTTTCAAGGGCATTACAAAAATTAAATAAGGAAATCTTGTAAATTATTTTTAAAAATTTTTCAATTATTTTTACAGATTTTTCTTTTTCCTTTGAACTAAATTTCTAAAACAAAATAAAATATTCAATGTTTTTGAAATTAGGTAACAGCTGATTGTTTCAACGTAGGTCAGATTAGAAGCTAAGAGAAAAAGTCCATTTGGTTAAAGTATAAATTCACGGGCCGGCCTGGTGGTGCACTGGATAAGTGCGCCGCTTGGGAAGCGTGGCGGCGCTCCCGCCCGAGGGTTCGGATCCCACATACAGACTGGTTCCCGCTCACTGGCTGAGCGAGGCACGGGGGCAACACCGAGGGTAGCGATCCCGTTGCCGGTCCCCGGTCCCCGGTCCAGTACGGGGGCAACACTGAGGGTTGCGATCCGTTGCCGGACACGGAAAAAGACAAAAGACAAAAAAAAAAATTTCCACATGAGTTTTGGAGGGGACAACACATCCAAACTCCATCACAATCAATACAATCAAAGGAGCTATCAGGCTTTAGGTGTCTTCACATCTCCACCTCCTCCACCTTTCAAAGTAGAGTGTTGAATTCAATCTAAAGAGAGCATTGAATCTCATGACTCAGAGTTCTGAGATGAGACACAAAGTTGTCTTGCTTTTCTTCGAAGGAGCTCATAGCGTTAACCTGCTTAGGGCATATAGTATGAAACACGTGGAGGGAGGGCAGCCCAGGCTTTGGAGGCAGAAAGACCTGGGCTTTCACTCTCACTGTGACCCTTACAGACTATCCGCGTATAGTCAACTCACTCATGTTATGTTTGGAGTTTTGTAACCACGAAAAGCTCTTTGATTTGTCTTTTTAACTCTCTTATAAAATAAATATAACAAATCATTTAAAAAATCAAAAAGTTTATTTCTTTTCCCAAAGCTTTTAGATAGAAAAGACAAGAAAAGGAAAGGAAAGGAAAGGAAAAAAAAAAAAAAAAAAGAAAGGAAAGACATGTTTTGGTGATGTCACTGCCCCTCAAGTGAACAAAGAAAAGCACATATTTCATGAAAAAATACTATTGGCTACAAAAACAATTTTTTAGACTCAAACCCTGAGGTTATTCAGAAATAACTGTTACAAAGGTTAGAAAAAAAAAAAATCCCTTATCTTTTTCTCAGTGGATAGCAGGAGAAAAATGACATAGTAAATTGCTACTTTTAACTAACAGAATCACATTTTTTGCCTTACTTGTTTGAATCAATTTGCTTGAATTGGCAGGCAGTTTCTTTAGAAAAGAGAAGGTACTTAGGACAAAGAACCTAACAACCTACTTGAGAGCCCTTATTAAGAGCTGATTCTAAAATTGCACATATTTATTTTCCATACTGTTATTAAGGAGGGGAATTAAATTACTTTGTCTCAACATATCTGAAGCAAAGGGACAGCTATGTTTAATTTCATACTGACTTGGATAAGTAACTTAACTTCTTGCAGCTTTCATTTTTTAAAAGTCTGTAAAAAATAATGAAGTGATGTGGTGAGAGGTTATTCTAAAGTGCCTTGAATATATAGAAGGCTATTTATAAATGACACTTATATTGTTGTGGTGGTCATCATTGTTAGCACATGTAATTATTGATGCTAGCCTAATCTTCCAAGCTATCGGCAGGGCTCTACTTTAAGCAGCTCATTGCCCAATAATGTGCCAATAAATAAAGCAATGATATAAATGTAAAGAATTCTATTCATCCTAAACAAATGTGATAGATTTGGTGCTAGTGGAATCTATCAGACCAAACTGAGGCTGTCTTAACTGATTTGCTTTCTAAAATCATAAATAGATTAGATAAATTTCAAGTCTAGAACCTATGCAGCTTCTTAATTAGCTTCCTTAATGCTGTCTATAAACTCTATTAAACCTCATAATCAACAAAAATATATCATCCAGATGAAAGGCTGGAGCCAGACTGTTTTGACAGTACTGAAGAGATAAGGGAAGACAAAATGATTCTACAAACTGCCTGAGGCAAGAAAATAACATGATTTTGAATTGAAAAATAGAGCAAATGGTATTAACATTTTTTTTTATAGAGTTGATAAGAAGTCAGAGATAAACACTGAATTGAAAAGGCATTTCTGTTTGTTTTCCTTTTCAATCTCATTTCTCATTAATTTTTCATAGCGAATGATTTTAAATTAACTGAGTCACCTTTCCTTTAGTCAGTTGTGAATTACTCAGCACTTATGATGTATTAAGCACTATGCAAGCCATTGAATATATAGAAACACAAAATTGAATCCCTGGCCCCCAGAACCTCATAAATTTAGGAGGCAGATATTTATTGCACAATGTGATAGGTGCTGTGATAGAGGTAAGCAGAGAAGTACAGAAGAGGCAGCTCACCCAGCCTGATAGATTCAAGAAGAGTTCCTTGGAAGAGGTGATATCTGAACCAAGTCTTAAAAAATGAAAAGACAATGATCAAAGAATCAAATTTAGGGGAATTTCATATGGTATTTGGAGCTAGTGAGAACTGGTTAATTCAGGGAATTTTAGCAAATCAGTGCTGGGCCATAGGGGAATATGGGGTAATGTGAGGTGGTCCCCCGGGTTCCAAACTGAATCAGGCCCTTGGGTTCCAAAATCATAGAAATGAACAACATACCAGCAGTAAAGCAAGAAATGCTTTATTAAAAGAGGAGATAGACTTATGCATAAGGGGGGTAGGTACAGGAAAGCTAGCTCTCTGAAGGGAGCTGTTCAGGGTCCTTTATAGGGCAAAGAGTTAAGGAGTGCAAGCCAGCGTCATCATTCTGCACCTCTGCAGGTGGTCCGTCCTGTTCTTCCTGATTGTGTCATGGGTACATGCTCAGTTAGGTCTTTGGTCCTTGTGCCTGCTCAGTTGGTTCAAGAAGGTGATAGTCATTATTATCACCCCAGGATGGTTATTGCAGCAGTCACCTTGAAGCTTTGTGCACATGTTGGAACTCCTAAAGGGGTCTTGATCTGTAACTTAATTTCTACAATTATGCAAAAAGAAAGAATAGGTACATAATAAGATTTAAACGAAGCTTACAGTCATATTTTTAAAAGCCTTGGGGAAGGGGTTTTGCAACTCAGCGAATATCTGTTTTCCTCTTATCTCAGCTTATTTTATCAGGGCAGTCCATGGAGCAATCATGCACCCTGGGTAGGTCTTATGACTGAGGAGTGGAAAAGTAACAAAATGTTCTCTGCAGGGATAATGGAGTCAGTTTGATTCACAGGACTAGCCCTATTCTGTCTCAAGAGGTGAGCTGGGCAAGTAGTCTTGGGGCCGGATCATGAGGACCTTTATATGCCACACTAAGAGAGTAGGAAGTTAATGAAATATTGTGCTCATGATGCCTTAGTTAATAATTATGCAAATAATTTTTCATCTTATATTTATGTGGAAAACAGGAAGGTATTTGAGAACAGCACACACAAAGAGGGGAATGTTTACTAGGGATTATAACGAATATCATACTTAGCCCTTCAATTCCAGTGTTCGAGAGGCAATTCCCACTGCCATACCCCAGGAGACAGGGCTTGAGGCAGCCTAACTGCGTTACAGAGTCTTTTTATTCTTTGGTTCTTACTTTTAAGATGGAAAGAAATATCAAAAGTATTTCACTAGGAAAACTTTAATGCACTTGTACTGGGTTGCATGTTTCTCAAAAATTCATGTCCATAGGCAACCTCAGAATATGACCTTATTTGGAAATAGAGTCTTTGCAGATGTAATTAGTTAAGTTAATGTGTGCTCATACCACATTAGCATGGTTCCTTCCTTAAGAAGGCCATGTGAAGACAAAGAGAGAAGTTAGAGTTATGCTGCCACAAGCCGAGAAATGCCAAGGATTGCAGGGAACTACCAGAATCTAGGAGAGGAGCAAGGGATGATTTGTCCCTCAGAGTCTCCAGAAAGAAACAGCTCTGCTGACCCCTTGCTTTTGGACATCTGGCCTTCTGAACTGTGGAAGAATAAGTTTCTGTTATTTTAAGCCACTCAGATTGTGCTGGTTTGTTATGTCAGTACTAGGAAACTAATATAGCAACCAAGAAAAAGATATATCTAAATGATGTTAAAATATCTCGGGGTACCTTTTTCTAAATGGGGCTTTATCCACTTCAAACATTTCAAACCGGTCTTAATGGTCGATAAATAATTTTTTAAAAATTTCATGGCAATTTCACCACCTATAATGAAATCTATATAAATCTGAAGATCTTAGAAAAGCGTAGTTTCTCTGTATTATTACCTTTGTACTCAAGTATTTAATTCTTTATTCCCAGTGGTGGCAAATATGCAATCATTATTACAATTAATTTCCTCTTTTATTTAAGGTTATTTTTACTGACCCATCTTGAGGAACTTGATATTTCCTACAATGATATTACTTCTATTCCAAGTGAAATCCAGAAACTCAGGTATTTTGGAAGTAGTTAAGTACACAGAAAGTCATATGCCCCTTAAGGACATCTTTGTGATGGAGAAAATTGAGTCCTTTCATTTATTTAATAGCCATATAATGTAATATGCAAAGCACAAAGTTTGCCAAAAATCTAATTTGAATGATTAGTGTACAGTATTTTTAAAACATAACATTTTCAGTAATTATTTAAAGTACAGTACAGATGAGGACTTAATAGAATAACAAGCTACTTATGTTCGTTTGTGTGTACCTGTGGCTCGTATCAGTTTTACTCATCTTTTTTAAGGAAATTCATATACACAAAATGCTAATAATACTTGCACACAATGTAATTTTAATTCTAAACTCCGATTATTTCTCACATTAATAAAAAGAAGTCTGAAGTTCATCTGTGTCCTTCTAGGTCAGTACCATACTATTTTGATTATGACTCTGGAGTAATTTTTAACAACTAATAGGAAGGTTATTTTTCCATAATAATCTCCTAACTACTCTTTTGAGATCATAATCTTTAAGATCATTTAATATAATTCTCAGCCCCTACCCAATAACAAAGTTGGGATTTCAATTGCAATTGCCTTGAATTTACACATAAATGTTGAAAAATTTATATTTTTTCAGATCTTATTTTATGTTCTTCACCAGAATTTATGATTCATTTCATAGCTTTCTTAATGACTTTTTCTAAATATTTTATAATTATGTTGCTACTGTGAATGTAATGTTTCTGTTATTTACATTTCTAGCTGACTATTGCTAGTGCAGAACAAAGCTATGTACTTCTTTACATTAATTTAAAATCAAGCCATTTAACCAAATTCTACCAAATTAGTTTTGATTGAGTTTACTCTATTTTCATTGGTTTTCTAGACATGTAATCTTACCTTCAACAAAATGAGATAACTTTATTTCTGCTTTTCTAATATTTATACCAATTATTTAATTTCTCATGTGACCATCTCTATTTTAACAGCATATTAACAGGAGAATTCAGCCTGTTTGTATTTGTTATTATTGATACATTTAAAATTTTGCCTCCCAGTTTTCCTTGTATTTATTATTTAATTTATTTACTTTCCTCTTTTTCTGTTCCCCCCCCCTTTTTTTTTGATGATTTTTCAGGATGCTATTTGTTCTTTTTTCCTCCCTTGTTAATTTTGAAGCATCACTGTACTTTCCTAATCTGTTAATGGCTATCATTCCTTTTCCAAAACTCATAATCAAACACGTTTTTCTTTAATAATTCATAAAGGCCACTTGCCTCACCGTAAATCAGGTCTGTCTCCCCACTGCTGCCTTCCACTGGTAGTTGAGACCTTCAGAAAACTATTATTTTTCTGACTTTCCTTCCAAATGCATCTGCTCCTTCTCTAACTCTAGATTTTGCTGAGATGGTTTATAAACTTTCGTTACAGATTCTCATTAGTATTTTCCTTTACATTATGTCTCTTTTGTTAAGGAATATTTATTTAGCACTCGCATCTCACAAGCACTTTCAGTCATTCTCCATTTATATTTAAATGAGCGTATTTCAAGATTCATTGCTTAGTGCTCTTTTCTCTCCTCTTTCCTCTCATCCTGAACCCGGAGATATCCCTTTTGCTGTTTAGAGTTTCCTTAAGTGTTTTCCTGAGATGGAGTACACGGGTGATTTCTTTCTCAATCTTTGGGCCTTGCAGATAAATGACGTCTGGAATGGGTGGGCAGGCTTGCACTGCAGCCCTTTTAACAAGTGACCTCCACGTCTCCTCCTCCTCTCACCTCCTGTGTTGCAGATGAGGCCCCTGATGCCAGTTTGATTGTCTTTTTTAAATAAGTGGCTCTTATTTTTATCTGGAAAGACTAAGATTCTCTCATAATCTTTGATATTTAGGAATTTTATTATATTATGGTTAACAGTGTCTTTTCTTTTTCTTTTTTTAAAACCTGTCTTCTTGTAATTCAGTGAGCTCTTTTAATCAGCCAGCTCAAACTTTTATTTTTAATTAAGGAAATATGTTCTATTATTGCCTGTTCTTAGTCTGTTTCATTTTCTCTTCCCAAAATGCCTATTATTTTTATGTTAGGTCTTCTGGATCTGTCTTGCGTTGCACCTATGTTTTTCCTCATTATTATTCTTTCTATTTTTGCTCTGTTTTGAGTTATTTCTTCTACTTTGTCTCTGATTTTAATCTGGATCTCCATGAAGACCATATACTTCTTCCATTCATCCACTTAATTTTTTAGTTTTACAAATCGTGCATTTTGGTTCATGGAACTGTGTGTGTGTGTGTGTGTGTGTGTGTGTGTGTGTGTGTGTGTGCGCGCGCGCGCGCCACGCTGTGTTAGCATCTTATTGTTTCTTCTGCCCCTCACCCCAACTCCTTATCTGTCTCTCCACAGAGTGTGTTTGCCTCAGGACCACTGTGCTATGTGTTAGGTGTGTTTTTCTCTTCTGGCTGCTCTTTCTTTTATGCAGGTCTGGTGGTGGTCACAGAACACCATTCAGGGCACCAAGAATGTCAGTGTTGTACCAACAGGAAGTTTCTCTGCTCCCTAGAATGCTCGGCTGTCTAAATATGAAGCTCTTGCAACTTTAGAGATTGTTTAGCTTGCCTAGCTCCTCCAAACTCATCAAGGAGAAGGGGGCACCCAAATGGGTAGGTCCTCCAAGATATGCCAACTCAGGCAGGGGCAGCTTCACCATGGATATCTTGAGAACCTTCATTAGCATTTCCCCAGAGTGTGCCACACTCCTTATGATTGTTCACATAGGGCTTATCTTAGGCAGCTTGGGCTGCTGTAAAAGAATACCATAGGCTTGGGGGCTTATAAACAACAGAAACTTGTTTCTCACAGTTTTGAAGGCTGGAAATCCAAGATCAAGGTGCTGGCAGATTGGTTGTCTGGAGAGGGCTGCTTCCTCATAAAAAGCTGTCTTCTCACTCTAACCTCACATGGCAGAAGCGGTGAGGGGTCTCTTTCAAGCTTTTTTTTTTATAAGGGCACTAATCCCATTCATGAGCGCTCCACCCTCATGACCTAGAGACCTTCTAAAGACAACCTCCTAATAGCATCACCTTGGGGGTGAGCATTTCAACATTTGAAATTTGGGAAAACATAAACATTTACACCATAGCAGGCTGTCTGCTGCTGTCCCCCAGGCTTGTGTTTGATGCAGAAGAAAAGAGTGACCACGCCAGCTCTCTCCTTCAGGACTGAAGCAAAGCCAGGCATCCTGCTCACCTTTCTAGACCATGAGAGGAGAATTAATGAAACTGTGATTGAGGGATGAAGGCAGCTGAGATGGCTTCTTCCTAGCCTCATTGTTTAAATATCCCTCTGTCCATATTTTAATATTGTCAGCAGGAGTCATAAAGAATTTAGATTGTGTGGATATGAGATATGAGACTAGACTATAAATGAGAGTCTAGAGGCCCCAGGTACTCATGACCTAAAGTCTACATATCAATCTCGTCACCTCTGATGCATTTGACAAGTTGGACCAGCCTTTGATTTGATTTTTATATGTCCCTCATGAACACATATTTTTCTGTCCACTTCTAGTACTAATTTAGAAAGGAGATAAGTGACTGTACAGAACATCATTGAGACATACGAAAATAAGAAAATGAGGAAGTCAGTAATGTGGTTCTTTTTTAAGAAAAGAATAGGATTATTAGAAGCAATTGACACCATAAAAACCAAAGGGATCCAGGTGATGAAAAGTCAAAAAACAATACAGCACAAAATACATTTTGATAGCATAAATTTCACTGTTTTGGTTAGGCTTGAGTGAAAAAATATGTGTTGATGTTAAATTTCTCTATGAAAACATATTCTTTCTATGTATCATTTTATTATGTTTTATGTGATGTAACATGATTAGTCTTTCTGCATTTGTGGATATTATTTTTTTTCCATAGTGAAGACATGTTGCAAAGCCCAAAATAAATGCTTTAACTGTGTATTCACACAAATGCACTTATTTGCATAATAATACGTTGTTTTAATTGCTCTGCCTGTGTAAGTAAATTCTCCTGATTCTAAGGAAATACTAAATACACACTTGTATTTTATTGCTACTGTTTGATACCAGTTTTCCAAAACACTGAGGCAGAATTTCACTTCAATATTATAAATTGCATGAATACCTTTTAAAATACGGTTGTCTTCATATACAGATCACTTGAAAAACTGAACATCGATGGAAATGAACTGACTTCTTTACCATCTGCAATTCTGAAGCTTAACCTGACAAAAATCTCCTGTGAGAATAATTTCATTCATCCTAGTTTTTGGAAAGAGAATTCTTTGAATAGTCCACAGCGACTTACTCAAATTACGTCTTGGTTCATTGTCAGAAATAATCTGCATAAATTTTATGATGCAATCCCTGCAAAAGTTCAAAAGTTACTAAAATGGTGAGCAAATGCTGAAGTCTTTTTAACCAAAGCACACTTTAAGCATTTAAAATGTTCTCCATGACAGTTTTACAAAACACACGCACACACACTACACACAAAACCATACACACGATTATTCAATTGCCCCTTCTAGCTCTTCAGGTGTAATAATTTAGTCTGAATTCAGCCCATTTTCTAATATTCTCAAGTTATTACTTAAATCCAATGTGAAATTCGAGTTGCTGAGGAATAGCTGGCAATCTCTATATAGCTATCACATAAATTCTTTCTATGAATTATTAAATTCATAGGAGTGGATTTTTTAAAAAAAAATTTGTTTAGTCTTGGGCTCACTATGCAGAGAAATGTTATACTCCACTCTGACTTCATAAAGACCATGAGTAGAGCAGACATACATGGAGTGGCTTTTCTCCCTGAGGTATCCAATAATGACAGTGTTGTGCTAGAATAATTGTCTAATCTCAGGACTAGGGTTCTTAAACTCCACACACTCAAAATCCATTCAGGCTGTCTCTTATTTCTTTCAGATGGTATAAAACCATTTTTACTGAAGTACTAGTTATCAGTGCTTAGGTGATTGGTTTAACAAATATTTGTTGTATGCCTAAGTAAATGGCTTCTCAGGAACATATAAACTACTAATACTGACTCAGTAAAAGGTAGAAAACCTAGAGTAGTAACTATTGGAGAAATTAAAAATGGTGATTAAAGATCTACCAATAAAAAAGAAATTGGGCCCAGAAATTTTTAATTTTAGTATTTTGAGATGTCAATGCTTATGAAATTTGATCACATATGAGAAAGTAAGAAAAATCTTCAAGGGAAAAAAATTTTTTAAAGAATTAAAACCTGATGCATGAGTGGTAAACAGATATGGCACCATAGGTTTTGGATTTATCACAAGATAGGGACGATCAACCTGAGATTTCTGAATTAAATGTGGGCCCAAAAATGGGCTAAGTGGTTCCAGAACAGTGAATTACCTTCCTCCCAGCAGGACAGATACTTTTGACAGAAACATTCTCAACTTAGACTGTAAAGATTCCAGAAAATTAAGTTCAAATGAATATTACCTCATGATTTAAAGAAACTTCCAAAAATGTGAGGAAACAAGACACCAAGAATAAAAGTCAGCAAAAACAGTCAACAGATACTAATCTCCAAAGATCTAAGAAATTAGAATTGTTTACAGATTATGAAATACCTTCTTTCAATGTTTAAAGAAATAAAATATAATTTAAGAAATTCAGAAATAAGTTATTATCAAATATAGCCAGGAAAATACAAAAAAGAAATTTTAAATAAAACAAAATTCTAGAAACTAAAAATGTCATAGTTGAAATTAATTTTATGCATGGGTTAAACAGCAGATTATATGCACGTGAAGAGAGATTTGAAGAAATTGCAGTGAATATGCAGACAGGAGGTAAAGAGATATGTACAAAGAAGGAGAAAATTTGACATACACTTAGAAACACAGAAAGTAAGAACAGAGAATAGCGAGAGTCATTGTTCAATCAGGTAATGGCTACAGATTCTCAGAAGTAATGAAAGATGTGAATCGACAGACACTGAAATCTCTACACAAACTAAGTAAAACACCTTGCAGTGAAACTGAACACCAAAGACAAAGATAAGTGCTTAAAGTCAGCCAGGAGAAAAAAAATCACTTAAAAAGAACAACAAATAAACTTCCAGGAACAGTAAAACAAAGGCTAAAAAAATATTACTTTGCCCAGAAAAACTCACTTTCCAGAATAAGAGAGAGAATGTCTCCCAATAGATTTTCCACTAAAGGAACTTGCAAAGAATGAGCATCAGAAAGAAGGAAAATGACTCCAGAAGCAAGTTCTGAGGTGTAAGAAGAAATGCTGAGAAAAGAAATGGGAAAATATATTGGTAAACAAACATGATCTCTATGAAGTAACAATAATAGCAATATCTATGATATGGGGTTAAAAAGATAAAACCAGAAATCAAGCAGTTAGAAAAGAAACATTTTATGATAGCAAGATAAAACAGTGTGTCTAGAAATATATCAAGTGAAATATGTGCAAGATATTTGTGGAGAAAAAATTAAAACTTTATAAAAAAGTAAAGAAGACTGAATTGAATGGGAGAGATATACATATTCAGGGATAATAAAGTTCAGTACTAACAATATATCAGTTCTCTTCAAATAAGAGCTATAAATCGAATGTGATTCTGTTACTCACCGCTCAATAGCCAATAACTGAGAGAAGTGTTGGTGTAAGGAAAGGCAGCCTTTAATCAGGAAGCTGGCAGCCTGGGAGATGGTGGACTTATGTCTCAAAGACCATCTCCACTTTTCCCAGACTTGCCAAAGGGGTTTATAGGGACAGGTGGCAGGGGGCTGATTCATGGTGACCTAAGCAGGGATGTGCAGGCATAATCATAAAATTGCAAATAAACATCAAAGAACTTCTCGGGTGGGAGCTGATTCATGGTGACCATCCTCCATGAAGTCAAGTCACAGATTTAGTTTTTGTTAACCTCAAAAAGATCTAGTTAGTAAGCTAGTAAAGACTGGCCACCTCAGTTAATAATTTCTTCTATAATTATTCTGTGTACAATGTGAGCAAAAGTCATTATGTTCTAACAGTCATGTGGACAAGAATCATTGTATTCTAATGTCCAGCTGCAAGCTGTGTGGTTCGAGTTACAAGAGTAAGAAACAACCAAACAGGGCCGGCCCGGTGGCGCACTGGAGAGTGCACTGCTTGGGAGTGTGGCGGCGCTCCCGCTGAGGGTTCGGATCCCATATGGATACCGGTTCCTGCTCACTGGCTGAGTGCGGTGCGGGCGCAACACCAAGGGTTGCGATCCCGTTGCCGGTCCCCGGTACGGGCGTGACACCGAGGGTTGCGATCCCGTTACCAGTCAGTAAAAAAGACAAAAAGGAAAAAAAAAAAAAGAAACAACCAAACAAACAAAATACTTTTTAATTTAGAAGTTTAACAGAATGGCATCACTTCTTTTCAGGCTGTTATGGTTCTGTTCAAAATTGCTTTCCGCGAAGCTTTCACCAATTTACAGAACCACCTGTACATGACAGTCCTGTTTACAGGCATTCAAAATCAACACAATATCAATCTTTTTAATTTTGATAAACAGGTAGGTAGAAAACCTATTGTTGCTATTTTACACTGCAATTCCTTCGTTACTAGTGAGGTTTAACATTCTTCATGTTCATCAACTGTCTGCATATTGCCATCCATCTGCTGTTTCTAGGGTCTGTGAGTTCGCAGGGTTTCTGGTTTGACTCATTTACAGAGCAAGTCTCATGTCTCTTTCCAAGGACGGAGAGAGGAATTTTGGAGAATGTCCAAGGTTAGGAGAGAAATAGGGAGTCTATTTGCTCCATATACTGACTTGCAGTGATGTCTTCTTCCTTGTACCTAGTCTCAGCCCCACACTCATTCCTGACTACCAAAGTATCTACGCCCCCAACTACTGAGCTTTTCTTGAGTTCCAAGGCACAAATTGGATTGCTTCCTGTTGGATTCCCCTTCTGCAGTCACTTAATTTTTAGCTTTCTTGGCTCTACTAAATCAGTTAATACTCTTTCATTGCCTTTCCACCTTCCAAAAAATGTGTTGGAATATCTTATCTAGTGTTATCTCACATTCTCTTTGCCTATGTAGGTTTATATCGTTTTTATTTCTTTATTATCTTTTTAGTGGGTTTCAGGAGGAAAACTAAATAAGTACATGTTATCAATTCATTGTATTTAACTAGAAGTCCTCCAAGAAGAGAGTATTTGAGTCTCCAACATTACACTATGGTTTATATAACAAAAATTTTACATTGTCAATGATATTGCTCATGCAGAAGTTGAGCCTCGTTTTATATGGTGTCATATCCTAATCTCCTCTTGCACTCTAGCTACAGTCACTGAAGCCTTTCACTGACAAGCTTACACCCAAACATTTCCTTTGCTAATTGTGATGAAAGCAGGGAGAATGTTTGCAGCCTCAGACCAATCCTTACTGACTCCTCTTCCAGCTGGTGTGTTTATAGGGAGCCCTGATCTTTAGCCCTCATCCAGTTTCTCACTGGGCTTGCAAGCCTCCCTGAACCCCAGTTTACACAGCTAGAGTGTGAACATACGGTGGTCCTGCCAGCTGTGTTCACAGCATAGGCCCTTCTCACACACTGATGAGTTAAATCAAGCCTGACCTTGCCGGTCTTTGTGGATCTTACTCCAGGCAGCCCGCTTTCCATTTTCAAGGGCAGCATTGTTTTCTCCTGATCCTGGATTCCCTCTAGCACACTATTTATTCTGACGTGTACCAGAATATAATACCCCAAAATATGCCTTTTTGGTACCCGGATTATTTTGAGCTAAAGGCAATTGAGAACCAGCACATGCAGGAAAAGCTCTTTACCTTCACCCAACTGCCTAAACATAGGCAGTTTTTGTAAAGAAAATTTACATTTATAAAGGAATTTCTATTTGTAAATAAAAAAGAAAAGAGGAAAAGAGCTACTCTTATAATCTGAGAGACTCTAATCTACCGTACATTTCCTCCCCTCACTGTTCCATAACTAGCCTTTCCCACCCAGAAGCCCCAAACCCTTTTTTCTTTGTTTAGCCTAAGATGATATGGAAACCTCAATCATCTGGCCTCCTGGAGTCTCATTTCTTCTCAAAAGGACCATGCATATATATGTTATTAAGCTGTTTTTTTCTCCTGTTAATCTGTCTCTTGTCAGTTTAATTCCCAGAGCCCCTGCCAATGAACCTAAGGTGGGTAGAGGAAAGAGATTTTTTTCCTTCCCTCTAATTTCCAGCCAGAAGAGGCTTGTTTCAGTAAGCTTACTTGAGTTATGGCATGTACTATAACTAGACAGTTATTTCCTTTACAGAACATTCATTTATTAATTTAGCATACATTGTTTTTTGTTAAATATTTGCAAGCATTCTAATATACATAGAATGAATATAGTTAAAACTGAATGCTTCATATCTTCATCAAATCTTATTTTGTTATATTTGCTTCAGATTTTTTTAAGTAAAACGTTTAACAAATAACAATATTTATTGTTAAATAAAACATTTAAAAATATGGCTAAAGCTGCCTTTGGCCCTTCTCTAATCACATTCACTTCCTCCCAAAAGAAGACCATTCTCTTTACGTGGACAGTTGTGATTCCCCATGTTTTAAACTTTTACTACATCTGCATATTTCCATAAGCAATATTGTAGTTATACGAAAAAGTATTTGGTTCTTATTTCCAGTTACTGGCATGGAACTCCTAAAACCCTTGGAATCTTCTGATTGAATGAGCCCCTTTCAACTGTAAATGAGTTTACAGTAATTTGATGACTCTTATGATGCCCCTGGGTTGCTTCAGGATGGAGGCTGGCAGCTGAAAGTCTCAGCCTTCATTAGGAGCTTGGAACTTTCAGCCTCATCTTTCTCCACTTCTAAGGAGAAGAGAGGGTGTGGAGATTGAGTTCAATTATAAAGGCCTATGATTTAATAAATCATGACTGTATAATAAAAGAACCCTAAATGACAGGGTTCAGAGAGCTTCCAAGTTGTTGAACACACCCGTGTCCTGAGACAGTGTCACACCCCAACTCCACCCAGGGACAGAGGCTCCTGTGCTCAGGACCCTTGCAGACCTCACTTCATCTGGCTGTTCATCTGGCAGAGGAGGAGTCATGGGAATCCCCAATTTGTCAAGCCAGACAGAAGTGTGGGTGACCTGAAGACCCAGTACTTGCAAGTGGTGTCTAAAGTTAGGGCAGTTTTGTGGCACTAAGCCCTTAACTTGTGGAGCCTGATGCTAATTCCTAGTAAGTAGTATCAGAATTGGATTAAATTTTAGGATACCCCGGTAGAGTCCACAGGGAATTGGAAAACTGGTTGTGTTAGAAAAAACTCGGAAAAATACGTAGTTTTGTTTTTCGTGTTTTAAACTTTACACAAATACACAAGTATGTCCTACAACATGTTTTTTATGCTCAACATTGTTTTTTTAGACTTATCCATATTGATTTATATAGCCCTAGTTCCTTTAACTCCTGAACAGTTTTCCTTGAAATGAATATTTTATAATCTATTTATCCTTTTTCTTTCTGGTGGACATTTGGGTTGTTTCCTATTTCACTATTACCAAGAAATCTACAATGTACATTTTTAAGCATGTCTCCTTATGCAAATATGCAAGTTTCTCTAGGTCATAGATTATGTGCATCTTAAAATTAAATAGAAATTGCTAAATTATTATCCAAAATAATTACACCAGTTTATGCTCCACCGAGAAAGTATGACAGTCCTTGATGGTTCTCATCTTCACCAAACACTGCTTTGTCAGCCCTTTACATTTTGCTCATCTGATTTTTGTGAAATGGTATTTGTTTGCTATTTTATTTTGTATTCCCTGATTACTAATGAGATTGAGAAGCTTTACCTTTGTTCTCTTGGCATTCATTTTCTTCTGTGAATAGTCTATTCATGTACTAATGTTAATTTACTAATGGCTTGATTTTTTTTTTTAATTGGTTGATTTAAAAATATATTATGAGGCTGGCTGGCTAGCTCAGTTGATTAGAAGGTCCAGGGTTCTATCCCTGTACTGTCCAGCTTCCAAAAATGAATAAATTAAAAAATTTAAAAAACATATATATATAGTGGACACTAATCCTATGCTAGGTTATGATCATCCCTTTAGTTTTAAAATGATTTTGCTTTGATAAGAATAATACATATTTATTATAAAAAAACTTGGAAAATAGGAGGCTGGCTGTTTAGCTCACTTGGGAGAGTGTGGTGCTAGTCACATCAAGGTCATGGGTTTAGATCCCCATACAGGCCAACCACAAAAAAAAAAAAAAAAAAATGGAAAATAAAAAAAAAAATTATAAAGAAACTTAAAATTTTCTATGATTGCATTTTCCAAGGATAATAACTGTTTTTAGTTTGGGATCTACCCTTACAGTCTTTTCTTGCTATGCATATATGCTTACTTGTTTGAGAAAACTAGGATTGTATTATCCATATATCTGCTTTATTGTTTGGCTCTTTTAGCATTTAATTTTTCACTTGATGGTAAGCGTCTCATCTGGATAGTAAGCTCAGTGAAGATAAAGGCTATATTTTATATTACTTTGAGTCTTGCATAGCATCAAGCACAGTGTCTTTAAGTTTATTAAATATTGACTTGGTATTTCCTTCATTTCAGCACATCCAAGTGTGAATGGTGTCATGGTCCCAAGTTTGGGAAAGGTTTTCGTGTCATCCGATCTTGTGATATTTTCGGAGCATCACAGCTTCCTGTTATGTTTCATGTTTGTTCCTCTTCTTGCTATAGAAATGTAAAGAAAAGCACTTATATTCCTGATGTTATTCCTGATAAAAGAATACCTCTAAATTTGGAGTTGAGAGAAGGATGATAGTACAACGATTTATCGTTCCCACTGTAAAAGCCAATAAAGTTTATATGTGTAGTAATTTATCTATTTGAGAGTATAGGTTCTGTATGGAAGATATGTGTCTTCTCATACGAATTCTCTTTGTAATCCTAGTTCCTTATGAAAGTTTGTTAAGAAATTATTGCAGAATAATTGCTCAAGAAGGATTAGTGAAGAACTTGGGATTTTAATGAAGATCTAGAAAACTTCTTTCAGAGCCTGTTAACTATAAAAAGAAAAACGTTAGAATCCTCTGAAAAAAGGGTTATGTCTTACAACTGGTCTTTTCATGTATCCACACTAAGTGGCAAGATAGCATTTCAGTCACCAGTGGGGTTTGCACCACGTACAGCTTCAAAGTCATGCATCTAGGTACTCAATGTTTGTGCATTTCTGTGGAAATCTGTCCAGTGCCAACCATCTCAATTGTGGGTTGCTCTGAGGAATAAAAAATTAATTCCAGCGCCATTTTTCATTGTTTGAATTTGTTTCCCAGGCTGTTAAAAAACTTGTATAATCTCTAACAGTTACCATGATCTTCATCTCATAATGCTGAGGTACTGGGCATTAGCCTGATTTCATAGGCTAATGCCAGCATTTACCAAGGCCTTCAGTTATAGCCCAACAAGAAAATAGAGTAGTACAACAAAATTATATTGCAAAGCTACATGCACATACAGTAGAACTTGAGGATTTAAGAATTAATGTTTGGTAAGAAGAAGGTAAAAAAGCATTTTGATATAAAATTTTAGAATGGCATAGAATTGTTTCATGTATGGCATATCTTTTACAAGTATGTGCAATTAACTTAAATCTAAAATATCATTGCTAGTGAAACTTAATGAAATGATTTAAATATATACAGCTGTCTTGTCATCAGAGAATGTCAGAAAATACACATTATGACAGGTTTGTATCATTTAATGATATTATTTAAATTAAAGATAAAATATATCAGGCAAAATATTATTATCTGACTATAATTTCAGTAAATTGGAATGCTTACATTCTTTTTTTTTGAGACTTAATTTGATTTTAAGCAGAAATTGGCAAACTTTGCTTGAGAAGTATATACTGTATTCTCCAGCAAAAGCATAAAATTATTTGTAATAGGAGAAGTAACTATCACATCACACATGTAATTCAGAAGGGGATACTTGTAGTATGATAACAAACTAATTTATTAAAATGTAATATTAGAAAACAAGATAACAAAATAAGATTAAGTTCTGGTGGCATTTGGCTTATTATACTCACTCTTGTCCCTGAAGTATTTCTTGGGGGAAAAATATGTTTATTTATTCATTCAAAAAAATGTTTAGATTTTGGTTTGAGTAATTGGGTGATGTTACATTGGAATAGGGAATAAACAAGAAAAAATAGGTTTCAAGAAAAATGAAAATATCTGAGAGACATTTCAGAGAAACAGATATACCTAGACATTTGGACAAATACGAAACATGCTTAGAGCCCAATCTCATTAGTGGTTAATATAAACCTTGAATCTGAATGATCTCCTATAGATCTTCAAAAAAAGTAACTTATTGTATGTTTTTTAATATAAATTTAAGACATATTATTATAGAAATATTGGAAAATACAACTAAGCCTAAAAAGAAAACAAAATTCCCCTTGTAATGCCACCACCCAATGACAGCCAGAGATAATCATTTTGACGTGTATGTGTACATACCCACGTTTATACAATGTATTACTCTTTTTAAAAATGGGATTTTCCGCCTCACACCACACCAAAAATTAACTTCCAGTTTTAGACCTGAAGGTCTAAATTAAAATATAAATATAAGGAAATAAATAGGGTCTTTAAAAAATTAGAATGAGAGGGGCCGGCCTGGTGGCGCACTGCTACAGTGCGCCGCTTGGGAGCGCGGCGGCGCTCTCGCTGAGAGTTCGGATCCCACATACAGACCGGTTCCCGCTCACTAGCTGAGCGAGGTGCGGGCGCGACCCCAAGGGTTGCGATCCCGTTGCTGGTCCCGGTCCGGTACAGGCGCGACACTGAGGGTTGCGATCCGTTGCTGGACACGGAAAAAAAAAAAAAAAAAGGACAAAAAAAAAAAATTAGAATGAGAAGAATGTAAGCAGGAAATGAAACCCCAAGGAAAAGATGAACAGAGTTTCTATGTTAAAAATTTTTTAAATATCTGTACAGCCAAAACCACCATAAATGAAGTCAAACAATACATTGGGTGAAATATCTACTCTCTCTCTCTCTCTCTCTCTCTCTCTCTCTCTCTCTCTATATATATATATATATATATATATATATATATATATTGATTATACATATTCATGGGGCACAGAACTGACCACCAACACCTGTGCCAAGATTTGGTGATCAGATCAATACTATCTGATTGATCTGCCCACCACCTCAAATTGCTGCCCACCACCTCAAATTGCAATTATTCCCCTTGTCCCCCACCCAATCTCTCCCCAACTTTCCCTCTCCCTTTCTCCCACCCCCACCCCCACCCCCAGCAACCCTAGGTCTGTTCTCTGCCTCTGCAAGTTCAACACACCACTACGGTCTTTCTTTCTTTCCTTCTTTCTCTCTTAGCTCCCACAATATCTGCAATATATATGACTAACAAAGAGCTAGGCTATTAACCAAGAAATCTTGATTGTAAACGACAGAAACCAGTTAAAGCAACAAAAGGAAATATATTGGTTTGTGCATATGTTTTCAGGCACAGCTGATTCAGGAGCTCAAACTGTGTCTTTAAGGTATTATCTATTTCTGTAATTTAGCTCACTTACTCCATCAATCTATCTATCAATCAATCAATCATCTATCATCTATCTCTTAGCAACACTTTTCTTTAAGTTTGCTTCATATCCAGGTAGCAAGAATGGACACTGATAATTCCGGGTTTATAGGCTGGAATCTCAGGAACCTCAGAGAAAAGTGCAGCATCCATCCCAATCCTTACCATAAAACATATTAGGGATGATTTTCATTGGCTCAGCTTGGGCCACGTGTCCATATAGCCTCATGGATAGAATAATTGGCCAGGCCCAAGTCACATGCCCATTTCTTGGTAGCTAAAATCTAGAACACTCAGAGGCCTCTAAACTTCCTAATATACAATAAGCTTTTGCAAGTAACAATAACACCAAAAAGATGAACTAAATATTTAAATAGTTCTAACGATCAAAATTAAATGTATGTATTTTTACAATAATTCTCAGAATTTTCTGCTCCAAAATACTTAAACTCATTTGCAAAAATATATTCAGGGATATTTACTGTAAGGATATTTACAATAGTGAAAACTTGGAAACATTCTAAGGTTTTGTCAATAGAGAATTCGTTAAATAGGGTAAATTCATACAAAGCAATGTCATCCCAGCCATTTAAAAAATTAGATAGCTCTGTCTTTCCTGACATGGAAAGATATCTACCAAATATTTTTTGAAAAATATTTCCTAGGTCATATAATTATATAATTCAAAATTCAAAAGATACAAAAGAGTATAGCATAAAAAGTCCTTTTTAAAAAAAAAACTTTTTACTCTCAAACAATTCAAACATACACAAAATTAGAATGTTATAATAAACCCCAAGTACACAGCCAAAAATTCCGTTTTTAACCCCAATGCCATCTCAGAGGCAAACATGGTATCAATTCTTTTGTGTTCTTCAAGGAGAATTTATTCGTATGTAAGCTAATACATAAATATGTTTCCTCCCTATTTATATAATACTAGCATAATATACTTTGTTCTGCATCTTTCCATTCAACATTATGACCTAGAGGTAGTCCCACATCACTACATCATTAACCTATATTCTTTTTTATGATTGCATGTTATTCCATTGATCAACATATGAGTATACAGTCTGTTTCATCAGTTCACTGCTAGTGAACTATTAACATTTTGTAACCTCTTGCTATAAAAAAAATATTGTAGTGAATAACTTTGTCCTTTGCACATATTTAGATATATCTGTGGTATAAATCTCTAGAAGTAAAATTTCTGGGTTGAAAGGTATGTGCATTTATATTTAACTGATAATCAGGGGAAATATATAATCTATTTATTTTATTCACTTTTTGAGTAGGTAATACTAACATACTGTACCCAGTTCAAGAAAGATTTATAATGAAAAGTAAATCGAACTCATTAATTTCCTTCAGATGCCCACTTCTCAGAGGCAAATATTGTTAACTAGCTTTTTGCATTTGCCCAAGCACTAAGTACCTATTAGGATACAGCTGTGTATAGAAGAATCTCCCTTATTACAGTACTTTTTTTTTTTCAGTATATAATTTAGGAGCAACATTATCATCATTTGTAAGCTTATTGGAAATGCAAATTCTTAAACCCACCCCAAACCTACTAAATCACAATCTCTGGGGATGTTATCCAGGAATCTTCTTAATTACTAGCTCTTCAGGTGATGCTAGTGCTCACTGAAACTAAGAATCACTGGTCTACAGAGGTCAGAATGCTCACACCAAGATGTTGGTTAAATAAGAGATGCAGGTTTCGGTGTAACGTACTTTATTTTATTGTCTGCCATACACTGTCATCACTGAGGATCTCATCTATAAAAATTATTCCAGGAATGCAGGATTGGTTTAACATTCAAAAATCAACCATCCTAAGCCACTGTGAACCCATTGTAAATCCTACATCCACTATAATGTCCAGAGCTCCAGGAGCACCAGAGGTGGCAGAATAGAGATGGGTGAATGTTTCTATTTCTAGGTTTTCATGATCTTTATCCACAACACCTCAATAAGTAGGCTCTTTTTTTCCTTCCTTTCCTTGACTCACCTTGCCTTTCATTCCTCCTCCTTCCATCCTTCCTCCTCTCTCCTTTTTCATTGTTTTCTTTCACCCTTTATTTTTTTCCCATCTTTCTCTCACTCCTGGTGCAGAGTGCTTAATTCAATTAAAACATGTAAGGGGATTAGGGATAATTGAAATCATCTGTCTATAAAATACTCAAGACAATCCCAAAGTTGTCATGTGATGGTGAGTTTGTGTGTTTGTACATTGATCTGCACATACACAGAAGAAGGTTGGAAGAAAACATCTGAAGGATAAACAACAGATTCATAGTTACTCTGGGAAATGGAATCTAGAGACTAGGAATGGTTTTTTTGCTTTTAACTAGATGTACTTCTGATCATTTGAATTTTTAATATAATTATGTGTTACTCTTACAAAAATAAAAAATGTTTTAACTTTTAATGGGATCACATGATGATGACACAGTTGCTTCCTCTAGACAACTATATGTCACAAATCTTTGTTGTGATATTTCAGTATTGATATGTCATTATGGAAGTGCCCTGATATACTTATTTACCATTCTATTGTTAAATAAATTATCTTCGATTTTTGCTATTATCAACAACAATTTAATTAAAAATCCTTTGCGAAAAACAATATTGTTAGTCCTTCATATCTGCGGGTTCTACATCTGCAGAGTCCGCCAACCACAGGTTGAAAATATTTTTTTAAAAAAAGAATTAAAAAACCCAATACAACAATAAAAAATAATACAAATCAAGAAATACAGTATAAGAACTACATGCATTTACATTATATTGTGTATTACAAGTAATCTGGAGAGAATTTAGTATATACGGGAGGATGTGCATAGGTTATATGCAAATATTACACTATTTTATACAGGGTCTTGAGCATCCGTGTATTTTGGTATCTGCAGGGGGAAAGGGGGAGTGAAACGGTGGACCCAATTCCCAGTAGATACTGAGGGACAACTGTATTTGTTTTTATTTGATTTTAATATAAATTTCTGACAGTACAATTGCTAGGTCAGACGTCATGCAGAGGTTTAAGACCTTTTATTCTTATGATAAAATTGTTCCTCATATCAGTTTACCTTTTCACCAGCAGTGTATCAAATGCCCTTTTCCCCAAACTCACGACATTATTGATTTTAGTTAATTAACTAATATATTCATTGCCAATTAGACAGAAAGTCTATATGATTAATTTCTTTTATTGCTTTAAATTCTTTTATTAATGAAGTTGTTCGGCTTCTATGTTAAATAATCCTGATTCTATCGCCCTTTCTGATTTTTCCCTTTGCATCTTTTTTCTTTTTTTGACATTTCCATTGGTAAGCTCATTCATCTTACTGATTTGTAGCAGTTTATATACATAGAGAGAGAATACTAACCTTCTGTCATGTAAAATAATTTTTGTTTTCAGTTTACTCCCTAACTTTTATTTTTATTTGAAGTGGGATTTTTAAAAATAATTTTATTGAATCATAATTGATTATACATATTTTGGGGGTTAACATTGACATATGCTGATCAAATCAATATTACTAGCATATATATTGTTATAAATCACACTAATTCTTTATACCCCGTGTCCAACCTCTCCCTATCTCCCTCTCCCTCTCCCCTCCCACCTCTGATAACCCTAGATTTCTTCTCTCCCTCTGAAACAGTAATGGTTACTCTGTTGGTTTGTTGCCTAGATGATCTGTCCAATGGTGAGAGGTATGTTCAGGTCCCCCAATATTATCATAGAGCAGATGCTTCTTCTGTCACTCCGGGATGGGCTTTGTGGAGAGAGACATCCTCTTCTTTTCTTTGGTCTCTGCTGGTGACTCTCCTTGTGTCAATGCACTCCAGTGGCTGGTGGACCATCTGTGTGGTGGTTGTGGCATCTAGCCACTTTCGCAGCAGCCCTAGTAATTGTGGTGGCTGTGGTGGGCCACCCACATGGAGGTGATGTTTTTGGCATGTTTCTTGGTGCTGGTGGTGTGCCTGGTTGTGGAGGGGAGGTCCAGACCCTACTCCATGCCTCAGAGGTCCCCGGGTGGGCCCTGAGGCAATGGCGGTGTGCCTGGGCAGGAACTAATTTTTTGTTCTTTGCTTACTTCTAAAAAGGGGGAACTTCCTGTGGGGACCAGTACTTGGGCTGTGTGGTTGAGCTAAATTGCTGCTTTGCTGCTGTTTCCCTAGGGAAGGCTCTTTGTGCAGCTCAGGGTTTAATGGTTGACTTTATAGCTACTTCCTGCTCTCCAGAGACCCGGTGCACCTGGGTTGTGTAGAAACTCTGATCTGGGCCTGTACCCCATGCAATTCTGTATTCCTGACCAGTCTCCTCTGGGTGGTCCTTTGCTGATTGGTGTGCCAGTCAGCTGTCCTTGCTGTGCCTCAGTGTTCCGCTGGTGGGCCCCTCTCCCTCACCACCCATGCTGCAAACACTTCACATCAGACAGACTGTGTGCTGGTCCTTTGCAATGACTCACCGGCCTCTGAGTGGATCTTTTTTTTCAGTTGTTGTGGTTCCTCACTGCTATATGGATCCACGGGAACCCTATCAGTGGTCTTGCTGGCCTGGGGTCCACCAAGGCCCTCTTCTCCCCTTCTGCCTCCAAGCAACCCCATCTGAAGGGCACAGCTGTGGCTTTTGCTGGCTCCTGCTCCATGTGCTCAGCAGCTCCAGCCTTAAAGTGGCCATGGCATGAAATGGTCAGAGTGGTTTTTTTCTCTCATCGTGGCTTCTCCTGCCTTCATGCACTCAGTAGGTCTTTCCTCCTCTTCCCCTGAGCTCTAGCAGCCCCAGTTTGGCTGCTGTTGCTTTTATATAGTTGTAAATTGGTTGATTTGTGGGACAGAGTGATGCTGGGGACCAACTATTCTGCCATCTTGACTGGAAGCTGAAGTGGGATTTTTTAGCATAGAGAAGATATTATATTTTAGGTTATAAAATCTATCAGTCTATTCTTTTATGTTTTTGTTCTTTACTTCTATGCTTAATAAGTTCTTCCTCATTCCCTAAATTACATGAACACTAACTTATATCTTACTTATTTTACACTTTAATCTTTGATTCATCTCAGAATTACTTTAGTGTGGTAAGTGACATATGGTTCCAAGGTTCCAAAATTCAAGTCTTTCTGGAAGGCCAGGAAGTTGTGCTCTCAATCATCTGCTCAATATCTACCCCACCAAGTTGAAATGCCATCTTTATGATACACTAAATCCTTATAAATTTAGACTTTTTGCACTCATAGTTCTGTTCCATTATCTTGTCTAGTCAATGCCAAAACCACACCATTTTAATTATTTTAACCAAAACCACATCTCAATATATCTGGTTTATCAAGTTCCAACTCATCACTATTGTTATGCGAAACTTTTTAGCTATTCCTGTGCCTTTATTTTTCCACAATAATTTTCATCATCTTTAGAATTATTATGTTTTATCTCCTTTTTCCATACCAAGTAAACTCTTAGATTTGGGGTAGAATTACTTTATTTAGAAGAGAACTAACATCCACACAATATAGTCTCCCCATCCAGGAACATACTGTGTAACTTCATTACATAAAAATGATAATAATAATTCAGTCATTGGGAGATTTACTTCTGCATGCTCCATATTGTATGGTAAAAACAATGTGGTCTGCAGTTTTTAGTCTGCATTTTATTGGGAGTTGTAATTATGCACTTACTCAAAAAAGCATAATTACCAAGCTCAGAATTTTGCCTAATATGGGTCCATGGAATTCCCTGCCTTGCTCTGAAAGACTGGATGTGATCTCTGCTTGCTCTCTGCTTTGTTCTCTCAGCCACCATTAGAGTTCTGGCTGGGATCTGCATTCCTGGCCAACTGTGGTGAAAGACAGGGAGTGGGGATGTGAGGGCAGAGTATTCTAAGATCCCTTTGCTAGGGATTGTCATTTCATGCTTGGAATCTAAGAGGGAAGAACTGTGTGATACTCCTTGCACATCACAAGGGATATTAAGTATCCTCTGGGCAGCAGGCACTGTCCAAAGCAGCTCTCTGGTATGGTTATTTAGCCACAACCTGCCCATCGAGGCAGCGCTTTACTTTCACGTATTTGGCATCATGCGTCCTGACCCTTCACTCCGGTGATCTGACTCCCTACCACACACCACGATTTGAAGATATTACGTGATGTCATTGTCTGCCAGAGATAGCAGGGGGTGGGGGTGGGAAAAGACCAATCCTCAACCAAGGCAGCCCAGAACATTCTCCAGCCCAGGCTGGCACAGCAGAAACGAGGGATTTGTGGTGGTACCACCCATGGGCTTCTGCTTCCTGCAGGCGTGGAGGGCAGGTGCTGAAGCCCTGGAGTGTGCTTGCTCAGGATGACCAGGTGACTGTCCCATTCTGTCATGGCAAATACGCCCTCTCCAGGCCAACCACCCTCTTCTACCAATGCTCAATCCCTACCAAATTTCTCTCTCCTCCCACTTACCAGCAGTGTGAGTTAACAACCAATTGGACAGTCTCAACGAGGGTCACATATATATGGGGAGTTTTTCTAGCAAGTGGTCAATTCAGCCTGGGCAGCCGCCATGGGGTGTGGAGGGATGGATGGGTAGGATGGGTGCTGACTCTTTTTTCCCCAAGAACCCAGACTCAGGGTCCTCAGTTCCAATAAGGTGAAAATCAGATGTAAGTGACTTGGTCAAGGATCCTCAGCTCACTGCAGGACTGATATCGTACCTGGTGCAGGACCTGGCACAGAGTAGGGACTCAGAAAAGAGTAGCTCTTATTTTTTATGTCAGAACTAATATCTGCTCAGGCCCAGGTCAATTCTCCCTTTTCCTATACCGTAATGGCTGACTTCAAGGGCATTATGGTTTGTTTGTTTGTTTAAATAGACTTTAAACGTGTATTTCTCCAATTTCTTCTATTTTTAAATTATAAACACAATGATCTTTCCAAATAATTGAATATCAATCGAGAATCTCTGTTTTTTCCTGTGTTGCTTTCATTACATTTAGGGGAAGGGGAGGATGTAGACTAATGATAAAAATTGATTCTTCTTTCTATTTTCTCCAAGTTTTGCTTAGTTAAGCACTTCTAGTCTTTAAATAGGATTCCGTTGGCCAGCGAGCAATGCAAATGTCCCCAATACAATTAATCTCAGACATCAATACGTCCACAAATCAAGAGTGCCAAACCATTTGGACTACCTAACCACTCTTTTCTAACATTTTATTTTTCACCAGAAAGAGATGCTGTAAATGATTGTCAGAGTACTTATGAATAGTGGGACCCAGGGGTCCAGAGTGTTCTTTTGCTGCACACCTCTGGGGAGACCTGGAGATTAGTTGTTTGGTAGTGGGAGAAAGAAAATAAATAATAATCATATTAACTATTATTTGAGTCAAACTTTCCAACTAGTGTTACTGGAGATCACATTTTTTTCAGCTTAGTTCAATTCACCAGTGATTTATGGAGCACTTACTAGACACCCGGCACATGCTACTCCCTTTGGATAAAGTGGAATGTGGATTATTTTATGACAGAGGTGTGACCAGCATGCCATAGGAGCACAGTGAAGCAGCACAGAGCCACTCGGGGAATTCAAGGAAGACTTTCTGAGGGTGTATTAGTCAAACTAAATGAACAGAGTTGCTGCCGTAAAATGCACAGCAGAGAATTACGGGAGAGGACATTAGAGACATAAGTGGGACTGGGTTGTAAAGCTCTCATTTGCCATGCTAAGGAATGTCAGTAGCTGTTAAAGAGTCAATGAAAGGTGTGGGCAGAAGAATCACATAGCCAAATGTGTATTCCACACAGATTAGTCTGGTAGATGTACAGAGGAAATTCAGAGAAGATGCTAAGGTTTTCGATGAGGCATGACAACAGCAGTAAGGAGATTTTCCAAGAAATATTTAGAATATAAAATTGGCAGATTGGATGTTGAACATGAGGGAGAGAGGGATGATTTTTTTGATTTGCATTTTATGAGAGGAAGAAATATGAAAAAAAGTCTATTTTACTACTCTGCCATAACTTTGTCATTGAGAAAATTAGTTTTATAGGAGCGATATTGCAAAACTGCATTCTGGTTTTAATTTGTATTCTGTTGTCTTCTCAGTACTAAAGTGTAGTCAAAGCCACTTTATGCAACTGTGACCTGTAAAAAAAAATCCAGATTTGTCAAACAAACAAAATAAAGGTGATTATTCTCTTTGTAAAAGAATTCCTTCTATTTTATAAATAGATTTTTATATGACACCTTTAAATTGTCAGCTCTGAAAAGGATTTGATACATTGCTCCTGAGAAACATATCTTTCTAAAAATAGACACACATACTTTCAAATCAATCTATGTTTTTTCCCCCAAGATATGTTTTTTTTTTAGAGTAAATGACAGTTCAGTATTTTCCAGGATTAATTCACTCATTCCGTTAACAAATGTTTACATGATTCTTATTCTATGACAGACACTGCCTTATACACTTTGGTTACAGCAGTGAATGAAACAGACTAAAGTTTCTATCTTCATGGAATTTACATTCTAATGAATTGTTCTTTTTTTTTTCTTTTTAAAGGTAGGGTATGCAAAGGAACTCAAACACCTTAACAGTAAAAAACCAAGTAATCCCATTAAAAAATGGGCAAAGGAGCTGAATAGACATTTCCCAAAGGAAGACATACAAATGGCCAATGACACATTAAAAATGCTCAACATCACTAATCATCAGGGAAATGCAAATCAAAACCACACTGAGATATCATCTCACCCCAGTTAGACTGGCTATTATCAAAAAGAGAATAACAAATGCTGGCGAGGTCGCAGAGGAAGGGGAACCTATACAGTTGGTAAGACTGTAAGTTAGTGCAGCCATTATGAAAAATAGTATGGAGGTTTCTGAAACAACTACAGACAGAACTACCATATGATCCAGCAATCCCACTACCTGGTATATAATCAAAGGAATGGAAATCATCATGTCGAAGGGATACCTGCACTCCCATGTTCATGGCAGCTCTATTTACAATAGCCAAGACTTGGAACCAACCTAAACATCCATCTGTGGGTGCCTGGATAAGAAAAATGAGGTATGTATATACAATGGAATACTACTCTGCCATAAAAAGAATGAAATTCTGCCATTCGCAGCAACATGGATGAGCTTGGAGAAGATTATGTTAAGTGAAATAAGCCAGGCAGAGACAGAGAAATGCCACATGTCCTCACTAAGTGGGAGCTGAGAGAGAGAGAGAGAGAGAGAGAGGAGAGAGAGAGAAGAGAGAAAGAAAGAGAAAGAAAGAAAGAGAAAGAAGAAAGAAAGAAAAACAATAATACATTCAACTTTCAGAAGGAGAGAACAGAACTGTGGTTCTAGAGGTAAGAAAGGGGAGGGGGAGGGGGGCTAGAAAGAAATTGGTTAAGAGAGACAAAGAATGATTACATTTTGTAATGATGAATATGCTAATTATCCTCATTTGATCATTGCATATTTGTTTGGGTTTTTTTTGTCTTTTTTCGTGTCCGGCAACGGGATCGCAACCCTCGGTGTTGTGCCCACACCTCGCTCAGCCAGTGAGCGGGAACCGGTCTGCATGTGGGATCCGAACCCTCGGCGGGAGCGCCGCCGCGCTCCCAAGCGGCGCACTGTAGCAGTGCGCCACCGGGCCGGCCCAATCATTGCATATTTGTACACAGGTATTGACAGTCAACTTTGTACCCCACAAATATGTGTAATCAATTGTGTTTCAATGAAAAAAAATAGGACATGGTATTTTCCATTCTGCTAGTTTTTAAGGTATTTTCTAGCACAGTGCTTGGCACACAGCAGGCACCAGAAGGTGCCTATATTTATTCAAGTGATTAAATTCTCAAAACAACAGAGTGATTCTAATAATATATTGCATAAATTACTTCACAATTTGAAATATTCTGATCTATTTTCTGACTCAGATTAAGTGGCAGACTATATATTTTCTATTTTAAAAAATAGATTTAGGTATACCATCATGATGTTTAAGTTGTTTATTAGGAGAAAAAGACGCTATAATTTGAATACTCCTAATTTGCTCACTTAATCTCTCATCAAACAGTATACTACCTTTGCATCACTTTAAACTCTTACATTCCAGTATAAACAAGCTTACATTGCCTATACATTTTATAATTTTGCAAAGCACTTTCATATACCAAAGGAAGGGAAGGCTTTATAGTCAAGGCTTTTCTAGTATTACTTGTGTGGCACAGAAGACTGATTACCGGTGCCATTTTCTTTCTCTTTCTGCTCCTTAGGAGCAGAATCCTGGTTTTTTTATACTTGGAGACACAATTGCCTCCCAGTATAAGACACTATTTTTCCCAGGTTCCCTTGAAGCTACACCTGGCCACTAAATCATGGCTGGTGAGATGTGAGTGAAAGGTTCTCTTTGGGAGGGGGTGGGGCAAAATGGCTGCAGAGGGATCTACTGCTGGAAGTGCAGGGCTTAAGGGAGAGGACGGAAATTGGCAACTGATGGAAGCATCACCTGGATGGTGGGAACTGTAGTGGGAGATTCCTGGTGGGGGGAACTCTCCAAAAACCGCACAAAATTACGCAGAGAGAGTCAGCCTTGAGCATCCAAATGGTACAATGCCAGATCATGACAGTGCCGGGAACACAAGACTGTGCCAGTTTCCCCTAATATCTCCTTTGTACCTGGGGCACCACTCTGAAGGGGTCAGAAACTGCAGCAAGTCAGTGGAAAAACCACGTGGAACTGGAGTGGGGTGGGGTGGGGTGACAGATGGGTCAGGCTTGTAGGTTTCATGCCTGACCCAATACTGTCCTCACTTGGTTAAGAGCTTGGAGTGTAATTGTTACACTGGATTGGACACTTTGTTACTGCAATGATATTGTTCTTATGACACAAAAGGTTGGGAAAGGCTTTTGGGTCTGCCAGAGATTTCAGGCAGGGGCAGGGAAAGAAACAGCCCGTGGAAGAGGTATAAAAGAACCAAGTTGCTCCATGCTGCCCCCATTGCACCCACCCCTCACAGGGCCCTACATGTTCAAAAAGGCAGCCACAGCAGGCTTGCCCTCAGGACCAGTGTGGCCGTAGACAATGTGTGAGCCCAGGCACTGGAACCACTTGTCTCTTTTAAGAGAATTCCACCCAGCCACATCTGAAAATTGGAAAGAATATTTCCTGACACCTGGAGCATGAGAAGAGTAAGGATTAGCCTACTCAGAGTGTCACATCAGTTTTGAAATGTCTGATCCTTTTAAACGACATTTCAAAAGCATCTGAATTCGTTTGACCACTGGGAAAATCTGCACAAGTGAAATTTTCCCTAGGTTTCAAATAAAGAGTGCTGATGTTAGGAAATTCTGCAGAAGGCAGAGGTATCTCCAGAATACTATCATGACTAGATTTCCCTTAAACTGCAACCTTATGGGGCCAATTGGCATATTTTTCAGGGGCTCAGACCAGCCACTTACCATAATTTTTTAAAGTTTAGTAAGAAGCATGGGCTTGCCTGACACTGTACAAATAATAGTCAGTTTGATTTTCTTCTTTTACTTTTCTGTAGCCTAATTTCATATAGCTTACGAATTGTATAAATTTTTTCTACTAAAAAGAAATGCACACTAATTATACTTTTGGATCCCAGGGTCACTCTTGCTTTTGCCATACCCTTTTAATTTAAGGAGTGAGATACTAAAATGTAAGCACTACCCAAGTAATTTATAGTAATGCAAAATTTGGCTCAGCAAGCAGATCAATAGTCTCCATAAGATCTAAGCCAGATACAGAGGCAGTTACAAAAAGTCATTATGTAATTGGAAATATCTGCTGGGACACCAGATTTCCAATTGACCTTAACTGAACATTCTCTTAGCCCAACAAGCATAGAGTCCTTGAAACAGCTTTCAGACAAGGACATTTCTTTGTAACATTATGCATCATGGAAAGAATTGTCTAATTGGAACTCTCCAATTTCATTTTCCCTTTCTGTTTGGCAATACACCAAGAAAGAGACCCAAAAGAATCTACAATATTTCTTTTGGCAAAGCTCAAAGAACCCTTAGATGTCCCTGTATTTAGATCTAACTGAATTTATTCTATTCTGATGATAGAGGTGTCTGTTATCATAAGTATTAGATATATCTTCCTTGCCTCCCACTTTATACAGAGCAAATGGAATTATAGCTATTTGTAGTCTTCAGTGTGTATGTCCTATGTAAAAGACAAATCAGTTTAAGTAGGAAAACAATATTACTTATAAAGACAATGGGTTGCCGTTAAGCATGTGAGACCTTGCACTAGGCCTCCTGTGAATCTATCCCTCCTGATCTCACTCCACCCCACCACCCCTGCACTACATTGACAGCCTCTCTCCAAGTTCTGATGATTCCCTCTTGCTCAAGTCCCAGGTAACTGGGTCTCCATCCCATAAACACAGTGCATCTCCCTCCTCTTTATTCTCTTTGGGTTCCCTCTTCATGGTGTGTTCTCCTCTTTTGTTTACAACAGGCCTTGAGCTGCCCATCTAAACCACAGCCTGGTCATTGCCAGCCAAACACAATCTGGCTCCTCTTTCTTCAAGAACCAGGAAAGCTCCATCTTCAAAGCCCTTTGAAAACTTTCAAATAGACCTAAATTCTAGTCCCACGAGAGTGCCCTCTGGGGAAGGCAATGAGCCGGCACTAAACACACAATCCAGAGAGAACAGTGTTTGCCCCCAAAGCAATCCATAAAAATCTCGTACGTAGTTTTCTTTTATCAAAGTCCTTTACTTTTTTTTTTTTAATAAAATCTCTGTATTAAATTATGACCTCCAATTTACATAACTTTCAGACGTCTTAAGAGACCTACTCAAGCATGGGAAATGGGTGGGTGAAGGCTCACAAGCTCAGCCAAAGCTCTCCTCTGAAAATGGCTTTTAGGTTCGCTGCAGCACAATGCCCTGAATTTCTGTGCTACCATGCTGTAATAATTTTAGTCTGGAAAGATTTTTATTTTTTCATTGGTAATTATGCCTCACAATTGTTGAGCACACAATATGCCAGTTATCCGTGATCAACTTCTCGCATCACTCTATGAAATAGTTCCTACTTATATCTCAACTTTATAGGTAAGGAGATGGAAGCAAATAGAGTTAAGAAAGGATGGATTCCAAGCCATATAATTTCAGGGTTAGGAACATAAACGTGTTTAAGGCTTTTGATACAGAAAGCCAATCTACTTTCTGAAAACTTTGTGCCCCACTAGCATGCAAACCCAACAAGCTACACGATCACCCTTTCATCACAGGCTCACCAAAGCACTGAGGATTGTCTTTCAAGACACTTCATAATTCTATATGGGAACGTGGTGTACCATTGTAGTTGTTTTAAATTCCTTGTAATCCTTCTGAGTTTTGTAGGGAGTAATCATGGCATAATTCCTAAATAAGTAGATTAAATGCTTCACTCTTTTACCTGGAACTGGCTGTAGCTATTTTATTTTTAAAAGAAAAGAAGAAATTAGAAAAGGGAAAAGCTAAAAGTATTAGCTGTTCCCATGCTTTGACAGCTGGTTCCAAAAAAAGGAATGGCTTCTCTACTCTGAGGAACCAGAAATAAGTTTGCTCAGTTCCTCTCAACAGCTGGAGCTTCAGCCCCAGCATCCACATTTTCAAGGGAAGCTGCATGTGACAGCTGCACGTGATGGGAAGCCGGTGGGTATGCATGTGTCAAAACTAGTTTCAGTCTCACTCTGTGCTTTTTCTCCTCTTCTCACTTAAACTCATCATGGTGATAATCATGTTATTGTGTGCTGCATGCTGAGAATGTTATGCAATTTAGTGAATGTGTGGATATCAGACATTCAAATCCCAGTGCCTGTGCTTGAGTGTAAGGAAGTAGGTCAGAGGATCCTACCACTGCTGCAGTGCCTGTCACAGGGCATCAAAGAGTTGCATCAAACAGGATGATGGGTGTTGCAAAGTGCAGAGACCACAAACCGTCTGCCACCACCACCCGGCACCATGGAACCTCATTCTTGCCTCTCCCTCAACCATTTTCTGGCAAATAGTGTCTGACACAGTGCAAAAGGGCAGTGTTTTCTGGAAAGACTGCAGCTCTAACTAAAATCAATGATCAGGCAAGAGAACAAAAATGAGATTACCAGCTATTTTATATTTGAATTCCCAGGGCAATAACACCGAAATGCAAACCATTGTTTTCAACTCAGCTATATCCAAAAAGCCTGAAAGGAATTGAAAAACAGTGAAGAGAAACTACGCCCTCAAAAAAAGCAACCCTCCAGGAGGAGGACTTTGTGTTTAGTTTGTGTTACAGCAGATTCTACCCAAGAATACCACTACAAAATGTGTCTTTAAAAGGCTTTGTCTTCCAAAAAATGATGTAACAACTGCTCTAGGGAAGCAGTAACAATGTTCAAATGAAAGGTGTATTAGTTTCCTACTGCTGCTGGAACAAATGATCACAAATCAGTAGTTTAAAACAACACAACTTTCTCATCGCCCAATTCTGAAGGTCTGAAGTCTGAAATGAGTCTCACTGGGTTAAAGTCAAGGTGTCAGCAGGGATCTGTTCCAGCTTCTGGAAGCTCTACAGGAGAATCTGTTTCCTTGACTTTTCCAGCTCCTAGAGCCTGCCTGCGTTCCTTGGCTCACTGCCCTGTTCCTCTGTCTTCAAAGCCAGCAATGTCAGGCTGAGTCTTTTGCACACCACCGTCTCTGAGTCTTCTCCCCAATCTCCCTCTTAGAAGGACCCTTGTGATTACATTGGCCCCACCCAGATTAACCAGGATAATCTCCCCATTTCAAGGTCACCTGATTAGCAACTTTAATTCCATCTGGAACCTCAACTCCCCCCATGGCCATGTAACATAACATAGTCACAGGCACTGGGGATTAGGAGGTAGGCATCTTTGAGGGGCAGTTATTATGTCTACAACTAGAGGTAACACCAGAGACTTTGGTTTTGTATCCCTTGTACTCACAGTAACCTTGGAGGTAGAACATTTACAAAGTAAGAAACTCAGGCTTTGAGAATTTAAGTAATTTTCCCAAAGACATTCTGTGAGTAAGAGATAGTGCTGGAAAGTGACCCACATCTGTCTGTTATGAAATCCTATGTGCATCCTCTACACCGTACTCCCAGCCAGGAGGCTCTCTGGCCCCTTTTATTGAGTCTATACCAGATGGAGCCTGAAGACTACTTAGCAGGAACCTCCGAGGAAATTCATCTTCCTTCAGGAATTTCAGGGCTTTCTGGTGATGAGAAAGTGTCAGGACAAGTCACCTCTACTCATATAGCATCACAACCACTATGTGACTCTGGACAATTTGCTAAAACTTTCAGGTTCTCAGGATCCTCCACTGTGAAACCAGGGATGTGGATTAGATGATATCTAAGACACCTTTCAGATTTAAAATTCTATAATTGGATGATCTTATGAGTGAAACCTCTGTTCTGCAGAGCAGGTGCCAATCAAAGAATGGTTTGTCAATCACTGTCAGTCCACAAACTATTTAGAACCTGTCCATGACAAGATAAGGAGCTTAAGCCAAGATGTTAACCCACCACATCAATAAGCAAACTGTTCAGCTTTGCTGTCATTTTACGTTTCATAGCAAGACTTTCATGATGAAGGAAGCAGTGTGTTGATTTACTTTTTGGCATAGTCTTCTCATCTCATTGCAGATAGTTAATACATAGTTCCTGGATCAGATTGTGAGTACTGCTAAGGTAGAAAGACTCCACATTTCCAAGGGTTAATATCAGAAAAATTTTAGAGCATGACAGCTAGGGTTTTTTGCACAACAGGAGAGGAATTATATTTAACAACTATTTGTAAAAATATAAATGAGAAAAATACCTTTGGGATGTGCAGTATTTTTTTTTCCAAATTATTTACACCCTCCCTGTAAGTGAATTATACATTCATGACTATTGCCATGTGACTTACTGTACCTTTCCATGGAATATATTTCCTCATGCTATTGACAGGCTTGGCCAAAGACTTGCTTTGGTTAAGATGACTTATACTATGTCTCGACAGATGCTTTAAAAGCTGTTTTGCATTGTTCAGCCATGTTATTTTTCCTTCTCTTACAAAAATGACATGTCCTAGGTAGGGGTGAATCTTTTGGCCTATAAACCAGAATAAAGAAAATATGTAGAACAGAGCTATGGCTGACACCAGCCAACATGTATTGTAAGCAAGAAATAAACCTTTGTTTTTATAAGTACCTGAGATTTTGGAGCTGTTTGTTACTGCAGCATAACCTAGCAAATGCTAACTAATCCAAGTTGTGTATCTTTGATAAAAGAAAAAAGGCCTTTCTTATCTTTTTATATCTTGTGGTTCAGAAAGAAACAATTCAAGGGTTTTTGTCCTCTACTTACTTGGTAAACTTGGGAAAGTTGGTGTTTTTTCATCTCAGCTTTTATTTTTTCAGAAAATTGAATCAACAATTGTAATGTTTGCAAAGGGTATTATGGGAACATATTAATTTCTAAAGGCAAATATATTTTAAATACAGGCAGGAGTTTTATTATGTGATAGGCATTTATGCACGAAATGCTTTTATTTCACCTCATTCTAAAATAATAATTGAGCTGAGAGTAGAGTTCTAGGCTGATGGCTATTTCACTTCAGTACTCTGACATTTATCTTCTGGATCTATTATTGTTAATAACAAGTCTTTTCTCTGTATATGATTAATATTCTTTTGTTGGTAACCTGTATCTTCTCATCATTTAATATTTCCTCTTTGTCTTTGATGGTCTGAAGTTTCACCATGATATGCTTAGTGTGGATTTGGTTTTATTTATTATGCTTGGGAATTTGGCATACTTCCTCAAATTGAGGCTGCATACTGTTCCTTTCTAGAAAATTCTTAGACATTGGCTCTTTAATGGCCTCTCCATTCTCTCTATGCTCCCTTTCTAGAATTCCTGTTAGATTTAGAAGTAATTGTAACCTCTTATTTAGTCCTTCATGTCTTTTACCTTCTCTCATATTACCATCTATTTATTTTGCATTCGAGGTGACTCCAGTTTTCCAGCTGTTTCTAGTTTTTTGTTTGTTTGTTTGTTTGTTTGACGGGTAAGGGAATCGCAACCCTTGGCATGGTACGGTCTGCACCATGCTCAGCCAGTGAGAGCACTGGCCATCCCTATATAGGATCCGAACCCACGGCCTTGGTGCTCCCAGCGCCGCACTCTCCCGAGTGAGCCACGGGGCCGGCCCTGTTTCTAGTTTCTAATATGCTGTTTAATTCATACACTGAGTTTTTGTTTTCAGTATCTTTTTTATTTCTAGAAATTCCATTTGATTCTTTCTCAACTCTGTCTTTTTCACAGTATCTATCCTTTTGTTATAATTTCTAGTCCTATTAAAATTATTTAGTCATTATAAATATGCTTATTTTATAGTTTCTTTCAGATTGTCCTGTTATTTCAAATTCTCAACATGCTGATCTGTTTGTTATGTGTGCTGAATCTCCTTTGTAGTGGACGGTTTCCTCTTTTGGCTAGCAATTTTTTTTTTAAATTATACTCATCTTTAGTAGGAGTTCTTTTTTCTTTTTTAAAGTTTTTGATTGACACATAATAATTGTACATATTTATGGGGTACTTGTGATATTTTAATACATGTACACAATGTGTAATGATCAAATCTGGTTAATTAACATATCCATTACATCAAACACTTATCATTTCTTTGGTTTAGGAACATTCACAATCTTCTCTTGTAGCTAATTGAAAGTATACAATAAATTGTTAAATTATAGTCTCCCTACAGTGCTATGGAATACTAGATGTTTTTCCTCCTATCTAGCAGTAATTTTGTAGCCATTAACCAACCTGTCATTACCTCACCCTCTCCCCCAACTTTTTCCAATCTCTGGTAACCACTATTCTACTCCCTACTTCTATGCTATCAGCATTTTTAGCTTCCACAATGAGTGAGAACATATGGTATTTCTCCCTCTACTCTGGGCTTATTTCACTTAACATAATGCTCTCTAGGCTCATCCATGTTGCTGTAAATGATAGGATTCTGTTCTTTTTTATGGCTGAATAGTATTCTGTTGTGTATATATACCGCATTTTCTTTATCTATTCATCTCTTATGGACAGTTAGGTTGATTCCATATCTGGGCTATTAGGAATTTATTTTTCCATGGGAATCTCATGAAACCTCAGCTATGAAAGTCTTTCATTTGTTTTTTCAGAACTCTAGGGGTTTCAGTGGCTCTGGCTCAGTGTGCATACTTACTTCTTGGTTTAAGTTTCCCAAGCTATGCAAATAGGATACACTCTGACATCAAGCGCTGCATTTTTATTTTTCATGGGTGACTTTTCCTCCATGTGCCTACAGATATGGTAAATTTTTTCACACTTTCCTTAAGGAAGTAGACAAAATTTTTCAAATATGTATTGAATTTTTCCCTATTTTTACTGTCTTAAGGTAAAATCCAGATTCAACTCTGTTGGGGGCTTGAAAAGTTGTCATCCCCTGAGCTTTCTCACCAGAGCTGACACCCCTAGTTACTCCCTTCACAGTTTGAAGGTTTTGATAAAACCAAACATTTTCTTAACCATAATTCATCATCTTAGTTTAGTGTCTTAGAAATATCATGAGGAAACTTAGAAAGAATAATAGAGGCATTCCTGTGGTGGTCTTGTGTCAACTTGCCTGGGCTGAGCTACATTTTCCCAGTACGTTTCTAGTTAGGGTTGGCCACAAGAGAAGTGAGCCTGAGGCACGAGCCACGTTTCCCCTCTGAAGACTGATGCAGGTCAGACCCTGTTGCAGCTCATGCACACTTTCATGGACCTGCTGACTCACCTCGTTAGTGTGGGGCACCAGCTGGATCCATAGCTCGTCCAGTTCCCATGGGATCTCTTCCTTTGGCTTCCCCACATTCCGCACCAGGAATGATCGCAGCTCCACAGCAGGAGCACTGCTTCTCTGCAAGCCTTCCACAGCAGCGATGTTGGAGACTTGGGGGTGGGGAGGCAGACACAAATGGTGTATGCTCACAATGGTATGGGCAGGGTGCAGTTGAACAGGAACCTGGTCTAGCAGCAGCAGAGCTCCAACCACTTCCTAGCCTGAAGGGTTCAGGGAGATAGAAGTTTTCAGAGCCAGAAAGGAGAGAGCTAGGTAGAATCGCCACCTTTGGTCAAAGAATGTGGCCAACTCAAGGCAGCCCCACAAGAAGAAACCAGGGGGAACAGACACCCTGACCTTATTCTCCTTTCTTTCTCAGGCCTCCTTTGGGGGTTTCTAATTATCCAATCTCACCTAGAAGCCATAACGCTAGAGAGCCCCTGACCCAGAGCTCACAGATTGGCCTCTGGGGCAGATAGCAGCATAGAGAAGGGCAGGCAGTGGATCTGGAGGAGCAAACGGAGCACGTCTGGCACAGGCTCTAAGTTTTGTCATTTGCATTGTATTGACTAGTACAACAAAGTTTTTAGCTCAGTAACCTCGTGCTCCAACCGGGACTACTTCACCTCAGGCAGCAGACACTACTGCTATTATTACATCAGTGAAAATAGCATTGTTTACCCCTGAGTGAATAGACTTGTAATTGCTGGGATCTCTCTCCCTCTCTCCTTCTCTCTCTCTCTCTCTCTTTCTCTCTCTCTCTCACACACACACACACACACACACACACACACACACACACACACAGAGTAGGGATTCAGTTGAATGATTCAAGTGTTTTATGTTTTCATGACCAAACTTCCCTTCCAAATAACTTGCTAACTCCTGTCAAGTCTACCTGCACCTCCTATGTGTCTCTTCAACATAGGAGACACAGCTCCACCGCCCCGTCCACTCCAGGCTGCCATCATTCCTTGTCACTGCTTCCTAATTGGTTTGGCCATGACCACTCTTCTGCCACTCCAGCCAGCTTCCCACACAGCTCACCAAAAGTGAGCGTACAAGATGTAAAGTTGACTACATCATTGTCCTGCTTAAAATTATTCAATGGTTTTCTAATACTTTTTCCCAGCATGAATAACCTGCTCCCAGCTTATCTATCCTCATCTCATGTGACTCACATCTCACAGTCTACAATTAGGTCATTCTGGACTTTTTTTCAGTTCCTCACATGAGCCATGCTTTTCCAGCTTCAGGGCATTTGCACATGCTGGCATCATTACTCAGTTAACTTATTTTCTTGATTCAACTTAAACATCACTTCCTCAAGGAAAAATTCCCTAATCTCCAGACTGAGTTAGAGCTCCTCCTTTTAATGCTCTGGTGGCACCTTGCCCATTCTTTTATCAACTCAGAGCCCATGTAATTATTTATTCAATTTCTGTGATACCCGTTGGTTACAAGCTCCTTGAGGACAGTGCCACGCCTGCCTTCCTAGCTCTATAATCCCAGCCTCAAACACAGTGCCTGGCACAAGGTGCTTCATTAATAACCAGTGAATTAGTGAGCAACTGTTGCAATATCTCCTGCCAAATGCCCATTTTTACTTTATGTTGGTTTCTTTCTTTTCAAGAAGTATAATATTGCTGCATTTGCCTTTCAGTAAAATCCAATAATTAATCCTTGTTTAGGACACACCAGAATTCATTCATTTCACATATATTTATTGAGCAACTAATGTATGTAAGACACTGTGCTAGGTACTGGAATCAAGAGTGAAAGAGAGCATATATCCCTCATCCTAGAAGGAAGACAAGACATTAATGTGATTTACTGTAGTACAGAAAAAGGATACCTACCATTACTTGCCTGGGGAAACCAATACTTTCAGTACTGACTACCTTCTTTGTACCAAACTATTCTTTGCATATTCGTATGTATTTGCTATCCTCTCCTATTTGTATGAAACCCATAAAACAACTTTGTCAACATCAAAACAACAAAGTATTAATAAAGTATTCTGTATTTCTTGTGGTGAAACTAATTTGATTGCAACTAACACAGACACTTCAAGTTAGCTCAAGTAAAGGGAGTTTATATAAAGATACAAATAAAGTAATAAGGAAGATGAACTGCCTCTAAAATATTAAAACAAAAGCTGTTGTAGGGACTGGATCTGGAGAGGATTTCTGGATCCATGACCACTCTGGGACCTGAGCTGCCCTTCAGGAGTCCCTATGTTCTTGGCATTCTACCCTCTAGGGGGTTGTAGTATGACTTTATTTACACTGTGGGTCCCTTTATTCTCATCCTACTACCAACTGGTTTCTTCTAGTTATTCAGTTTCTGCTTCTTTGTAACTTTGTCTAGAACATGGACATTGCTTCTCATGGCCCCCACAAGGGATGGTTGTAACTAGCACCAACTGACTCCATCTCTCCATTTTCTAAGACAGAGCAATTGATTGGCCACTGTATTTTATTTTATTTTATTTTACTGGCTGGCCAGTACAGGGATCAAACCCTTGACCTTGGTGTTATCAGCACCACACTAACCAACTGAGCTAACTGGCCAGCCCTACCCAGTTCATTTTAATGTACCAGGGGTTGTTGGCCAGCCAGTGGATTGACTTCTGTCAGGTCAGGTGCCCTTCCTGTTCAAATCATCAGAGACCTGAAAATAAGCATGGCCTACCACAAGATGTGGTTAGTACTCCACTGACTGAGCAGGGACTGACATTTGTGCAGAGCTGTGGAGGGTGCAGTCTCCTGTAGCAGGGAACTTAGATGGTACACTTACCAAAAGAAGCCAACCTTGTTTCAGGCAGACTTTAAGGACTGACAGGTTAGTGGTTTATTTATTATAACTTTTTTTTTTTTTCCTTTTTGTCTTTTTTCGTGTCTGGCAACGGATCGCAACCCTCAGTGTCGCGCCCGTACCGGACCGGGACCGGCAACGGGATCGCAACCCTCGGCGCCGTGCCCGCACCTCGCTCAGCCAGTGAGCGGGAACCGGTCTCTATGTGGGATCCGAACCCTTGGCGGGAGCGCCACTGTGCTCCCAAGTGGCGCACTGTAGCAGTGCACCACCGGGCCGGCCCATAACCTTTAAAATATAAAATTATTCATTTAATTGGCAAAAATCAGACCTGCATTAAAATCAGAAATGTGGACATCACTTTGATGCATTTGTTAAAAGCCTGATGAAATCAGAATGCCAAGAGAGGAGGAACTTCCAGTTAAATGACTTTCTTGGTCAATAACTAGCATTCACCAGATAGAATTTACTGAGTAATTACTATGCACAGGGCATAGTTTTCAGCCTGGGATTATAGAAACAGATAAGATAGATGTGGCCCCTGCCCTTTTGTATATCAACTATTGACAGTTTAAAAGTCTTAAAATATATTGGTCTATTCTCCAAGTAGATTGCTCATAATTGGATTTTTCTTTGATCACTAAAAATGTTAAAGATGATCTTACTAAATGACATAGATTTAATACAATGGAGAAGAAAATGGGGAAGTTGGACTGACAGTATAGTGCCTATAAGATTCTTCAGGAATTTGCTGTTTAAAAATATAATTTCTTGGGTTTGCTTTTTTTGTTTTGATTTGTGTCATTCTTCCATATTTCACATACAGAGATAAGAAGAACACTTACTGAGGTTTCAGTAAAAATTAATTTTGAGTAATTAAAGTTTTATCTTATTTTAATTTTAAGTAATTTTAATTTTTACTCCTTTTGATTACACATGACACTTAAAGTTTTGGTAATATTGTCCTTATTAATTTTTTATTTTATTATTATTATTATTATTTTGAAGATGACTGGTAAGGGGATCTTAACCCTTGACTTGGTGTTGTCAGCACCACGCTCTCCCAAGTGAGCTAACCGGCCATCCCTATATAGGGATCCGAACCTGTGGCCTTGGTGTTATCAGCACCACGCTCTCCCAAGTGAGCCATGGGCCGGCCCTTAATTTTTAAATACTTATATATGTACATAGTTTTAAAACTTAAAAGTTGCTAAAGGCTTATAAGGAAATCCACAGCCCTGTGCCCCATCTCCACAAGTCCTGTTCCCATTGATGACCATGCTCAACTTTTCTAGCTCTTTCTGCTGGTATTTACCTCCATATTTCCAAACAATATGCTCAACCTGCAATTTTTTTGTTCTACCTATTTTAGTTAGTATTTTACTTTCCGCCATGCTGGAAAAAATATCCAGCCTATTCCATCTCCCATTCCCACTTCCCTCCTGAACATTCCCCTGTTGTAGTTACAACACAACTTTTGGTGAAGTCAAATATAGCGGCCCCCCTTTAATAACTTGCACACTATTACTAGGCCCCTTTATTATATAATGCTTCATTTTTCTTAGAATAAGTGTGTATTTTGTTTTCATCTGAGATATTTTATATACCAATGGCTAATTTTTCCTAATGCTTCTTCATTATCATCATGTGCCCATCTGTAATTTCTTTCAGATGCTCAGCTACATCAGTAACTTTCTGTGTTTTTTCTGCAGGCCTCTGTCCCCCTGCTCCAGGCTGGACTGTTTTCTTCCCAGGCCTGCTGCCTTTTACCCTGTCTCTGTGCTTCACTGTCATCTCAAGACAGTTGTCATTCTTCTGTGTTAGATCCTCTGTTTTCTGGACCCCATGTCTTCCTGTTTCCTGGCTTACTCCTTTGATTTGGTGGAGCAAATCCTCCAGTAGTTTCCTAAGAAAATGGAGAAAGGACAACATTGTTCTGAGGGCGTCTGAAAGTGCCTTTTTTCTAATCTCAGTGTGCAGCATATAGAATTCTGGATTGAAGATCATCATCACAGGGAATTTGAAGGCATTGCTCCATTGTCTCCTAACTTCTGACGTTGCTGCTTGGCAGTCTGCTGCTTGTCTCGTCAGGCTCCTTTGTAGGTGATGTTATTTTCCAGAAGCTTTTAGAATCTTTATCTCTCTGTTTTGCAGTTTCATAATGATGAACTTTGAGGTGGGCCTTTTCTCACTTGTTGTGCTGGGCACTCAGTGAGCCCTTTCACCTGGAACCCAAGCCCTTCAGCTCTGGGCAATGATCTCATTTTATTGCCTTGATGGTTTCCCTTCCTGTTTTGTCTCGCCTTATGAAATTCTTATTATTTCCTACTGGGCTTCCTAGACTGATCCTCTAATTTTCTTATTTTTCTCCCATATTTTCTTTTGCTTTAATTTCACTTTCCTCTTATGTGAGATTTCTTCCATATTATCTTTCAACCCTTTCATTTTTTTTGGAAATGTCTCATTTTTAACCTCAATGAAATTTTTCTTCCTTTATTGTTTATAGTATCCCTTCTTGTTCTGAATGCAACAGCTTCTCTGAACTCACTGGGGATATTAACTGTTTTAACTATTTATCTTTAAATAATTATAAATTTGCAGAAACTTACAAAAATAGTATGGGGAGATTCCCAAGAACTCTTCACCCAGTTTCTCCCAATGGTTACATCTTAACATTCTGTAATGCAAACCAGGAAACTGACATTGCTATAATGTGTGTGTATACTTCTATGCCAATTATGTCACATAAGATGCATCACCACAAAGATCTCTCTCATGTTATCCCTTTATAGGCACAATCTCCCTCCCCAACCATAGCATATTAATTTAAAAATCTTTTATTTCTGTTTTCAGCAATGATATGTTTCCTCTATGTTATGTTTTTTCCTGTTTTTTTTTTTTTTTTTTTTTTTTTTTTTTTTTTTTTTTTTTTTTTTTGTTTGTTTGCTATCTTTATTTTTGAAGCTGCTCATGAATGTTTGGTGAACTTGCCTATTCATTCATATTTAAGAATAAAGAGAATCACAAGCTCAGTATGTGCACAGCTGTAGAGCCCACCATAGAGAGATCAGTTGGCAAGTCCATTTCTGCATTGGAGAGCCCTCCAAATGTTGGTGCCTGGGATAATTTCTCCAGATTCACCCACATGCTCCAGAGAAGATGCCTCCCATCTTCTCCCCAGAGATGGGAAGTATTGTGAGCATGGCTGCCAGCTTCCTGAAAGCAGAGTGTGGGGAAGGGGATTGAGAGACTGCTCTTCAATGTGTCATTCTCACTTAATGCCTTCTCTTTTTTTAACTTGAATGAGTCCCTCCCCACTCCCCTTCACCATGATTCTCCTGTATTTCTCAAGTTCAGTTTCTCTAGAGAATAAACCTTCAGTCTGGGAGGGTAGTTTCCTAACTTGATGAGGACGGCACAGGGGAGGGGAAGAGGACGTCTAACCACTCTGTATATGTTCTTCCAGAAAATGCCCCATGCCCCCCTTTGCCTCATGGCACCTCACACCTGTGCTGAGCCTTTCTGTGGGTCTGAAGAGAAATCACCTGCTTCCCATTAAGCTCCCACTCTGCAGACACTAACATCAAAAATTTTTTGAAATCTTTCTCATCTGATGCTGTTCTTATTCAATTTGCTTTGTCCTCCTGTACTTTTTTTTCTTTTCTTTTGTTTCTTTTGCAGCTGGCCAGTATGGGGATCTGAACCCCTGACCTTGGTGTTACAACACCATGCTCTAACCAACTGAGCTAACCAGCCAGCCCAACATCTATATTTTTAAATTTCCTTTACAGTCAATTTAATAGGATTTTAGGAAGGAGAGGGGAAAGCACATGTAGTTAATCTACCAGGTTTATGTAGCACACGACAATCTTTTTAAAAAACATCATATATTTCAAATATATGATGAAAACAGGATTTTTATCTTACATAATTTTAAATATAGAGGTAACACAAAAGCATATTTCAGAAAAGGTATCACAAAAAATTACGTCCACTGCTTCAGAAAACAAGACATTTTTTTTCCTCATTTGTTTTTACAACTTTGTCGGGTGATATGTGGTTATATCTTCTGCATGTTTTTACCTCCATTTACTGCTATTGTAATATCAAAGTTGTGAAATTTGACAGGAAATGTGAGGGAAGGCTAAGTTGAAATGAACTGTTGACAAGATGTTCTTTGCCTCTAGTGTTAATCACCTCTAATGAAAGATGGGAATGCCTAAGGCTCTTTCGTTTCAGGTCTTTGGCAGGTGACTTGAATGGATGATTTTTGTCTGCTCTTAGTTTTCTTGTCTTCTAGAGTCCAGATTGCTTTTGACTGATTATGGGCCAAGTGGGTGTCAAATGTGTTGGGAGGGGAATGGATTCAGGGGTTTTTGAGTTGAAAGATCGAGTAAGTTTTCATGACTGAAGACTGGAAACAAGCATGGAAGTAAGAGAGAGACCTCTCCAAGAAGAAAGGAGTTGGCAAAAATTAGGACAAAAAGGGCCGAGCCCGTGGCGCACTCGGGAGAGTGCGGCGCTGGGAGCACAGCAGCGCTCCCGCCGCGGGTTCGGATCCTATATAGGGATGACCAGTGTGCTCACAGCGCTCACTGGCTGTGCACGGTGCGGCCAGTCTCAAAAAGGACAGACAAAAAAAAAAAAAAATTAGGACAAAAAGGGCCGAGCCCGTGGCGCACTCGGGAGAGTGCGGCGCTGGGAGCACAGCAGCGCTCCCGCCGCGGGTTCGGATCCTATATAGGGATGACCAGTGTGCTCACAGCGCTCACTGGCTGTGCACGGTGCGGCCAGTCTCAAAAAGGACAGACAAAAAAAAAAAAAAATTAGGACAAAAAGGGCCGAGCCCGTGGCGCACTCGGGAGAGTGCGGCGCTGGGAGCACAGCAGCGCTCCCGCCGCGGGTTCGGATCCTATATAGGGATGACCAGTGTGCTCACAGCGCTCACTGGCTGTGCACGGTGCGGCCAGTCTCAAAAAGGACAGACAAAAAAAAAAAAAAATTAGGACAAAAAGAAAAGTGGACACAAATGGAGAGAGAGACAATGAAGAATGTATAAGAGGAAACTGAAAGCAAGATGAAAGACAGAACATAAACCAAACAAGAAGAAAGATAAGACTAACTAATCACTGATCTGAACAAAATTGGAATTAATTGCACATTCATTCATTTAACAAATATTCAGTAAATATCTATTGAGCAGCTACTATGTACAGGCCCTGTGTAGGAAGGAATAAAATGGACCAATGAGTATATTTATTTAAAAGAAAGGAAAATATCAGCTAGTGATAATTAAGATAGAGTGACATAGTTAAGAGTGGCAAGGTAACACAAGATGTTTAAGCACAAATTTGAATGACAAGAAGGAGCCAGCCCTACAGAGATCAGGGCAAGTAATCAGCAAAATGCAAATGAGAAGCTGAAGGAGATATCATTCACAACTACCAGATTGACACAAGTTAAAAAGTTAGGCGATACCAAATACCAGCTAGTATATGGAGCAATGGGAATCTCATTCACTGCTCTGGGAGTACAGATAGGTACAACCACTTTGAAAAAAATTTTGTGTTACCTAGAAAAGTTAAACCTACTTATATCCTGGAACCTACAAGTCCACACTTAGCTATATACCCTAGAGAAACTTTTGCACATGTGTATTAGGAGATATGTTCCAGACAGTTGTTTTTTGTTATAGCAAAAAGCTGGAAAACCTCAAATGTCCATCAACAATAGAACAGATCATTGCATTTTGGTATTTCAATATAATGAAATACTACATAACAGTGAAAATGAATGAATTACAGCTTCACTCGACAACATGGGAACCTCAGGAACATAAAGCAGAGTGAAAAAAAAAAAGTGGCAGATACAGTGTGATTCCAGTAACATTCAATCTAAACCATGCATTGTTTAGAGATACAAACAAATGTGGTTAAACTATAAAGAAAAGCAAGAGAAAGCTCAACACAAAAATCAGGCTAATGTTGATCTCGGACAGGGTAGGAGAGGGACTAGGTTACGGAGGAACTCACAGAGCCAGCGGTAAATGGTTGAAATCACTAGAGGGTCCATGAGTGTAAGATATGTTGTTTTTCTTTAAACATGATATATATCTTATAATTATTGCATTAGTTAATTAATTATTAATGTATTAATAAATAATGCATTTATTATTAATCATTAAAAATTGTTTTTACCCTAAACAAAACAAATACAGGGAGAACATTTCAGGTAGAGAAAACAGCAAGTATGAAGACCTTAAAGTGGGAAGAACTAGATTCTTCCCAGGATATGAGAGAGGCTGGTGTGGCTGGAGCCTAGTGAGCAGGTGCAGGGTAGAGAAAAATGAGGCTGGAGGGGCTGGAATACACAGAGTGACTGTTGATGAGGGAAGGCCTTCAAGTTCAAAAATGTGGAAGAAGTACTGGAGTTAGGAGGGGAAAGCAAGTGAGCTGGAGGTCATAGGATGTGCTCAGACAGCAGGAGGTGTGGAGCTGAGGTTTCAGAAGTGATGAAATTATTGGTGATGACCATGTCATGGGTGTGATTTCAGGAGTGGATAAATAGAGTATGGTGGAGAAACAAAGTACTGTAGGCAAGGAGGTGAAAAAATAGAAGGTAGGGTGTGTGTTGGGGAGGTGGAGGGTCACCCAGGTGATTCAGGGCCTGGACAAACAGGCTGCATGCACGGCAGTCATGCTGGCCGATTGCGGACCAACTTCCCCACCAAGCTCCATACCTGGGGCCTGGGAATCCAGCTCTGACTCCTAGTCTTCAGTTTCCATGGGAAGGTAGAACTCAGGACAGATGAGTAAGCCTGACAGAGGAGTAAGCACGCATGGGCTTCAGGAGAGTGTTATGTGAGTGGACGGGCAGACTGGCCCCAAGTGATAGGAGGTCAGGCAATGGGCCACGTGGTAGCTCCTCACAGGCCCTCAAATCTGCATTGAGCTTCCTAAACTCAAAAATAGTGTGCGCTTGAATACTCCTTGAAAACGGTGAAAGGGAAGACTTCTGATTAAGACGGCAGAATAGACAGTACACAGCATCACCTTCTCCTACAATCAACCAATTTACAACTATTAAAAAGCAATGGCAGCCAAGCTGGGGCCACTAGAGCTCAGGGGAAGAGGAGGAGAGACCTACTGAGTTCATGAAAGTAGGAGAAGCCATGATGAGAAAAAGAAAAAACTGCTCTGACCATTTTGAGCCCTGGCCACTTCCAGGCTGGAGTTGCATGGAGCAGGAGCTGACAAAAGCCATAGCTGTGCCCTTCGTATGAAGTTGCTTGGAGGCTGCAAGGAAGAAGGGGACCTTGGTAGCCCCAGGCCAGCAAGATCACTAATAGGGTTCCTGTGGACTCACATAGGAGTGAGGGGCCATAGACAACTGGAAAAAGGAGCCACTCAGAGGCTGGAAAGTCATCGCAAGGGACCAGTGCATGGCCTGTCCCATGGGAAATGTTTTGAGTGCAGGGGGTGGGGAAGATTGGCCCACTGGCGGAACACTGGGGCACAGCATGGACAGCTGATTTGCCCTCCAATTACCACAGGACCAAACAGTGGAGACTGTTCAGGAACACAGAACTGCAGGGTGTACAGTCCACTGAAAAGACTCAGGCCCAGACCAGAGTTTTCATGCAACCAAGGTGTACTGGCTCTCACAAGACCCAGAAGTGCTTACAAGGTCAACAATTAAAACCTGAGCTGCACAAAAAGCCTTCCCCAGAGAATCAGCAGCAAAGCAGCAATTTAGGTCAACTAGAGGACTCAAGTGCTGGTTCCCACAGGAAGTTCCCCCACTTTAGAAGTAAGCAAAGGACAACAAATTAGTTCCAGTGCAGAGTTCAAGTGGCAAGAATAGTGAATAATCCAACACAGAACTGAAAGAAAAAAAAAACCAAAAAAAAACCCCCCCACAGATCAGAGACAAAGTTCTGATATTCCAGTAAAGGTCTAACACCAACAAAGAACACCTATAGCACCTAGAAGGACTGGAAGCCCCCCAGACTCCCAAGCCAGGATGGGGCAAGGGCCAAGGGTCTCAGCCACATCCCCCTGGCATTTGCATCCAGCCCAGCCATGACCAAGCTGCTGCCTGAAGCACCCCAGGCCCATGAGCTGGGGGATGGGGGGCCAAGGGCCTCAGCCATGCCCCCCTAAAGTCCACGTCCAGCCCAGAATGACAGAGCCACTGGCAGAAGCACCCCAGGCCCCAAGCTGGAGTGGAGGGGACCAAGCACCTCAACCACGCCTGCCTGAAGTCTACATGCAGCCTAGCCATGACCAAGCCACCGCCAGAAGCCCCATGGACTCCCCTGCTGGAACGAGGGGGATGTCACGGACCTCGACCACGCCTCCCTCTCTTTCTTCGTCCTCCCACCCTTTCTCCCTCCCCTTTCCCCTCCCCCCTCCCCCTAACTGCTCTGCAACATCTTAAAATGTAAAAATAATTAATAATAATAAATTAATTAATTTATAAAAAAGAAAATGGTGAAAGGGATTAACCTCATGCCTATATTTGATGTACAGCCAAATCATGATGGCACACACAGGTATGGAAACCTAGAAAAGAAAAACATGAGAAGTCAGGCCCAGAAACTCTTAGAATTCATGGGGACTACTTGAGGGATTGTAGATCCTGGAAGTAAGTTACCTGTCCAAAGTTACCATGCCTATGACAGGCAAAGAGGGCGTCTTAGTAATTTCACACTGCCATAACAAAATACCATAGACTAAGTGGCTTATAAAGAAGAAACATTTATTTCTCACAGTTCTGGAGGCTGGAAGTCCAAAATCAAGATGCTGGCAGATTCAGTGTCACACGACATGAGCCCACTTCCTCGTTCATAGATGGCACCTTCTAGATGTGTCCTCACATGGTGAAAGAAAGGGGCAAGGCAGCTGTCTGGGACCTCTTCTAAAGGCACTAACCCCTTAATCATCTCCCAATGGCCCTACTTCCTAATACCATTGCCTTTGGGGTAAAAATTTCAACATATGAATTTTGGAGAGGACACAGCATTCAGATCATAGCAAAGGGCATTGGACATAACCCCTCGTTTGTCCAATAAGGGAACTGGGTTTCAGAGAGGCTAAATAATTTGCCCAAGATTGTTCACTTGCTAAAGAGGGAGGGGCAGGATTTGAACCCAGGCCCACTGGATTCCAAACACGTGCTCTTTACCATTTTCTGGCAACCAGGGAAGGAAATACTTCCAATGGGTTCTGAAGGCTAAGTGGAATTATCCAGGAAAGGGAGAAGGTGAGAGATGGAGGAAGTGGTACCGGGCAGAGGCAGCACACGGAATGGGCAGAGCCCAGAAGGTGAGAGAGCATGATGTGCCCAGCCATTGGCAGAGGTCATTTTGCACCAGTGGGTCCCCAACACCACACACTTTCTCACCTCCAAGCTAGTGAACTGTTTCTTTTTTTTTTTTTTTTCCTTTTTTGTCTTTTTTCGTGTCCGGCAACGGATCGCAACCCTCAGTGTCGCGCCCATCCCGGACCGGGACTGGCAACGGGATCGCAACCCTCGGTGCTGCGCCCGCACCTCGCTCAGCCAGTGAGCGGGATCCGGTCTCTATGTGGGATCCGAACCCTCGGCGGGAGCGCCACCGCGCTTCCCAAGCGGCGCACTGTAGCAGTGCGCCACCGGACCGGCCCGAGCTGTTTCTTCCTTCCAGAATTCCTTCCCGTCAGTCTTTATCTCAATAACTTTTCCTTGTTCTTTCAAATTTATTTTGTGTCAATTCTTCCAGAAAGCCCTGCTCTTCTGCAAGGCCTGGGCACTGGCTGAGAGCTCCTTACAGTCCACAAAGTGCTAGGCTGAATTTTCCCTGCAGGAGAGAGATGAGCAATTTCTCCCTGCACAGAGAAGGACGCAACTTCATTTCTGTGAGACTCCTGCCAAAAATGCGTGAGGAAACATCAGAAAAACCCAGACTGAGAGAACTTCTACAAAATAACTAGTCTGCCAAGGGCATGAAAGAAAGAAAAATGGAGGTACTGACCCAGATTAAAGGGATTAAATGTGCATGAGAAATAAACGTGATTCTGAATTAAAGCACAAGTGGAAAATTTTGAATAAGTTCTGCAGATTTTAAAAAATATAATACTATTGTATCAATGTTAATTTCCTGATTTTGGTCACTGAACTCTATGTAAAAGAATGTTCTTATTTTTCAGAAATACCAACTGAAATATTTGGAGGTAAAAGGGCTTCATTTCTGCAATCTACTCTTAGACGTCTCAGAAGCACAAATACACGCACACACACATGAGTTTTGGTAAAATGTCAACATTTGGGGAATCTAAGCAAAGGGGTATGGGAATTCTTGGTACTATTTTTGCAATTTTCTGTTATTCTGAAATGATTTTAAAAGAAAAAAATTTTAATTACTGTTAGAGCTGAAGAGGAGGAGGAGGAGAAAGGGGAGCAGGGGGAGGAAGGGGAGGAGGGGGAGGACAAGAGGGAGGATGAGGGGGAGGAGGAGGAAGAAGAGGAGGAGGAGGACGAGGAGGCGGAGGAGGAAGAGGAGGAGGGGGAGGAAGAGGAGGAGGGGGAGGAGATTCCATCTGAACACACACACACACACACACACACACACACACACACACACACCTCGGGGCCTTCCTTTCATTTCAGCCTGGCACTGCTGTTAACACTTCTGATGTCTTTTTTTTCCCCAGAAAGGTGGTGCTTCTTGTCTTACCTTCCAACTCTTCAGAGAAGGTATTTGACGTTGTTTTTCCTGCTACTCTGTTGGTTGTGTAAGTCACACTCACCAGGTTCCCATTTAACCTCCAGTAGCTTGTAATTGTGAGATCCGATGATTGGATTAGGTCATTTGCAGGGTCTCTTCCGGCTCTAAAATCTGCGGTGCAGCTGTTCAAGAGAAATTGGACTAAGGATGTGGCACAAAGCTGCCCAGGCTTCTGAAGAAATTTGGAAACATTCTGAGGCAAGACTGTGTCACCAGTGCCCTCTTGTGGACGGATGTGACACCTAAAGCAGCCATGGCACCTTGAGGAAATGGCAGAATCAAAACAGCACTTAGATACCAAAGATTAGTATTTACTTGAGGGTTTGCTAAGTGTCATGTGCTGTTGGATAATACGGTCACACATATTACCTAGTTTGGCCCTCACAACATCCCTATGTGACAGGAGATGTCATTAACACCACTTTAGAACTGAGGAGCCAGAGGCTGAAGTGACTTGTCTGCAGTCATCCAGCGAACAGGAGTGACTGAACTCACGCAATATTGGAGCTATATTCAGAATTGATGTTATACTGACTTATCTGAGGAAAACAACTTCATGCAATTTTTAAAATGGAAAGCAACATTAGATAGTTAGCCAGCGTTTTCCCAAATGTCTCACCATTAAGAAGCAGTTCTGCGTAATGATAATAAAGTTATGGGTATGTGTTGGTGGGGATGAGGTGCTATGATCAAAGAAGTCTGAGAAAATCTGTGTTAAAGAAAATTAACTGTGATAAGTTTCTATGTCTTCATTATTCTTTCTTAAAATATTTAATTGGCAAATAAAGATTATATATATTGAAGGTGTACATTGTGATTTGATATACATATACATTGTGTAATGATTAACACAATCAAATGAATGAATGCATCCATCACCACAAATGCCGTACATTAGATCCCCAGAACTTGTTCGTCTTATGACTGGAACTTTATTCCTTTGGATCAACATCTTTCTATTTTCCCCACCCTCAGCCCTGGCAACCAGCTTTCTGCACTCTGTGAGTTCGACTTTTTTAGACTTCACCTATATGTGAGATCATACACTATTTGTATGTCTGTGTCTGACTTATTTGGCCCTTGGCATAATGTCCTCCTGGTTTGTCTATTTGTCCCAAAAAGCAGGATATACTTCCTTTTTATGGCTAAATAATATTCCAGTGCATTTGTGTGTATGTGTGTGTATCACAAGTTCTTTATCCATTTGTCTGTTAATGAGGTCGACATATAGGTATTTCCATATTTTGGCTAATGTGAATAATGCTGCAATGAACATGAGGGTGCAGATGCCTCTTCAAGATATTGATTTCATTTCTTTTGTAAATATAGCCAGAAGTAGAACTGCAAGACCATTTGGTTCTATGTTTAATTTTTTAAGGAAGCTTCTTACTTTTTTTCATAATGGCTGTACCAATTTACATTCCTCCCAACAGTGGACCAAAGTTCTCACTTCTGCCCACCCTCGCCAACACTTGCCATCTTTTGTCTTTTTGATAATAGCCATCCTAATAGGTGTGCGGTGATATCTCATTGTGGTTTTGATTTGTATTTTCCTGATGGTTAGTGATGTTGAGCATCTTTTCATACACCTGCTGGCCATTTGTATGTCTTCTTTTGAGAAATGTCTATTTAGGTGTTTTGCCTATTTTTTAACTGAGTTATTTGTTCTTGTTTTCCTACTGAGTTGTGTGAGTTCCTTACATATTTTGCATATTAACCCCTTATCAGATGGATAGTTTACAAGTATTTTATCCCATTCCACAGGGTTGTCTTTTCATTTGGTTGATAGTTTTCTTTGCTGTGCAGAAGGCTGTTAGTTCGATTTGACCCCACTTGTTTAGTTTTGCTTTTGTTGCCTGTGCCTTTGGTGTCATATCCAAAAAGTCATTGCCAAGACCAATGTCAAGGAGAGTCTCTGTTGTTTTCCTCTAGAAGTTTTACAGTTTTAGATCTTACACATAATTATTTAATTCATTTCAAGTTAACTTTTGTAGATGGTGTAAGACAAGGGCCCAATTTTATTCTTTTGCCCATGGACATGCAGTTTTCCCACCACTAAGGAAAAAGAATTTCCTTCTGCTATTGTGCATTATTAGCTCCCTTGAAAAAGATTAGTTGGTCCTATATGTGTGGGTTTATTTCTGGGCTCTCTGTTCTGTTTCATTGGTCAATCTGATTGTTTTTATGCCGGCATCATGCTGTTTTGAGTACTATGGGTTTGTAATACATTTGAAATCAGAGTGTGAGACCTCCAGATCCATTCTTCTTTCTCAAGATTGTTTTGGCTATTTGGGTTCTTCTCTGGTTCCCAAGACAAATTGTAGGATTGTTTTTTCTATTTCTTTAAAAATTGTCATTGGAATTTTGATAGGGATTGCATTGAATCTGTAGATCCCTTTAGGTAGTACAGCCATTTTAACAATATTAATTCTTCGAATCCATGAACATGGAATATATTTCCATTTATTCGTATCTTCTTCAATTTCTTTCATCAATGTCTTACAGTGTTCAGTGTACAGATCTTTCACCACCTTGGTTATTAATTGCTGAGTATTTTATTTTTCAGATATTTCATTGTTAATGTAATGAAACACAACTAATTTTTGTATGTTGATTTTGTATCTTGCAACTTTACTAAATTTATTTATTAGCTATCACAGTTTTTTGGTGAACTCTTTAGGGTTTTCTATATATCACATTATGTTGTCTGCCAACAGGAGAAATTTGACTTCTTCCTTCCTGATTTGGATCTCTTTTATTTCTTTTTCTTGCCTAACCACTCTGGCTAGGACTTCCAGTACTATGTTGAATAGAAATGGTGAGAGTGACCACCCTTGTTTTGTTCTCAGAGAAAATACTTTCAACTTTTCACGATTCAGTATGTCAGCTGTGGGCTTGTCATACATAGTCTTTATATGTTGAGGTTTGTTCCTTTTACATCTAATTTGTTGAAAGTTTTTATTATAAAAGGGTGTTGTATTTTGTCAGATGATTTTTCTGCATCTTTGAGATGATCATATAATTTTTATCCTCTATTCTTTTAATGTGGTGTATCACACTTATTGATTTGCATATGTTGAACCATCCTTGCATCGCAGGGATAAATCTCACTTGATCATCATGTATGATGCTTTTAATGTGCTGTTGGACTTGGTTTGCTAGTATTTTGATGAGGATTTTTGAATTTATATTCATCAGGGATATTGGCTTATAATTTTCTTTTCTGGTAGTGTCCTTGTCTGGCTTTGGTATCAGAATAATGTTGGCCTCATAAATGAGTTTGGGAGAGTTTCCTCCTTCAATATTTTGGAAGAGTTATGAAAAATTGGCATTAATTCTTCAAATGCGTGACAGAATTTGTTTGTGAAGCCATCTGGTCCTGGGCTTTTCAATGTTGGAAGATTTTTGATTATCAATCTTCTTACTTGTTATTGCTTTGCTCAGATTTTCTCTCTTCATGATTCTGTCTTGATACGTTGTATATTTCTAAGAATTTGTTCTTTTCTTCTAAGTTATCTAATTTGTTGACACATAATTGTTTATAGTAGTCTCTTATGATTCTTTTTATTTCTGTGGTAGAAGTTGTAATGTCTTCCCTTTAATTTATAATTTTATTTACTTAAGCTATCTTTCTTTTTATTGGTTAGTCTAACTAAAGGTTCTTCAATTTTGTTTAACTTCTTGAAAAACCAACTCTTAGTTTTGTTGATCTTCTCTATTGTTTTTCTCATCTCTATTTTATTTATTTCTGGTTTAATATTTATTATTTCTTTCCTCTGCTGACTTTGGGCTTAGTTTGTTCAGATTTAGTTCCTTGAGGTATGAAGTTAGGTTTTTTATTTGAGATCTATTTTTTCTTAATATAGGCATTTATTGCCATAACCTTTCCTCTTAGCACTGCTTTTCCTGCATTCCAAATGTTTTGATATATTGTATTTTCAGTTTAATTTGTCTAAAAATACATTTTGATTTTCTTTTTGATTTCTTCTTTGACTCATTGATTCTTCAGGAATGTATGGTTTAATTTCCACATATTTGTAAATTTTCCAGAATTTTTTCAATTCTTTATAGTTAACTTGAAGACAGTCCTTTTGAAATTAGCCAATTAGAGAAACAAAAAATAAAAAAGATTGAAAAAGAGTAATTAAAGCATAAGGGACCATGGGACACCATCAAGCATACAAATGTAAAAATTATGGGAGTTTCAGAAGGAAAATAAAAAGAGAAAGAGGCAGAAAGCTTATTTAAAGAAGTACTGGCTGAAAACTTCCCAAATATTTGGAAGAATATGGACATTCAGATTTATGAAGCTCAAAGGATCCCAAGCAAGATTAACCCAAAGAAGAATGTTCCAAGACACGTTATAATCAAATTGTCAAGAGTAAGGGACAAAGAATCTTCAAAGCAACAAGAGAAAAGAGACTCATTACGTGTAAGGAAACCCCCATAATGCTATCAGCAGTCTTCTCAACAGTCCTTTGCAAGCAAGGAGGAAGTGCAATGATATATTCAAAGTGTTGAGAAAAAACCTACCAATCAAGAATTTGCTGGGCATACACAGCAAAGCTGTTATTTTAGAAATGAAGGAGAGATAAAAAAACATTCCCAGAAAGACAAGAGTCAAGGGAGTTAATCACCATGAGACCTGCCATACAAGAAAGGCTAATGGGAGTTTTCCAAGTGGAAACAAAAGAATGCTAAGTAACAACATAAAAACATATAAAACTATAAAACTCACTGGTAGAGATAAATACATAGTCAAATTTAGAATACTCTAAGCTGTGATGGTGGTGACTAAATCACTTTGAACTCTAGTATAAAAGTGAAAAGACAAAAGTATTAAAAATAAATATAGCTAAAATAATTTAATGCATACACAAAATAAAAATGTAAAGTGTGACATCAATAACATAAAATATGGGTGGAGGAAGTAAAAGTGTAGAGATTTTGTATGCAGTTGAAATTTAGTTGTAATCAGCTCAAAATAGAATGTCATAACTATAAGATGTTTTATGTAAGTTCAATAGTTACTACAAGAAAAAAAACTAGTAGGCATACAAAAGATAAAGAGAAAGGAATTAAAGCATACTACTACAAAAAATTCAACAAATCACAAAGAAACACAGCAAGCTTGGAAGAAAGGAACTATAAAACAGTCAGTAATCAATGAACAAACTTGTAATAGAAATCAATAAATTATTTTAAATGTAAATGGACTAAATTCTCCAACCAAAAGACACCAAATGGCTGAATGGATTAAAAAACAAAACAAACCGAAACCAGATCCAGTAATATGCTGCCTATAAGAGATTCACTTTAGCATTAAGGAGACACATAGATTGAAAGTGGAGGGATGGAAAAAAATATTCCATACACATGGCACCTAAAAGAGAACAGGGGTGTCTGTAGTTAGACAAAAATGGACTTTCATTCAAAATTTGTCACAAGAGACATATGTTGATAAAGGAATCAGTTCATCAAAAGGATATAACAATTGTAAATATATATATGCACTTAACATTGGAGCACCTAAATATTTAAAGCAAATATTAACAGAACTAAAGGGAGAAGCAGACAGCAATACTATAAGAGTAGGGGATTTCAAATCCCATTTTCAGCAATGGACAAATCAGCCAGACAGGAAATAAATAAGGAGACAGTGGACTTGAATAACATTATAGACCAAATAGACCTAACCGATATACACAGAGCATTCCAGCTAGCAGCAGCAAAATACACATTTTTCTCAAGTGTGTGCAAAAACATTCTCCAGGATAGATCATATGCTGAGCCACAAAACATGTCTTAATGTATTTAAGAAGATTGAAACCATCTTAAATATCTTTTCTGACCACAATGACATAAAACTAGAAGTAAATAGCAGGAAGATTTTGAAAAATTCATTATTTTAATATTGATAAATTGTGAGTTGAGAAAGTGATAAGACTATGCTCCAATATCCCAATCTCATTAGACCAGGGTTTCTCATTGGATTTTAGTTCCTTGGCACTGTGACACTTTGGGCCAGAAAATTATTTGCTGTGGGGGATTGTCCTGTGCATTGTGGGATGTTTAGCAGCATCCCTGTCTTCTACCCACTAGACGATAGTAGCAGCTTCCCCTCCCCAAGTCGTGACAATCAGAAATGTCTCCAGGCATTGCCAAATGTCCTCTGAATGGTAAAATTGCCCTTGGTTGAAAACTACTGCTTTAGACCATAGAACACTCTCTCTCTCTCTCTCTCTCTCTTTTCATGGAGCAACTCAAAGGGCTAATGTCTGCAAGGAATTTACTTCTGGACGCACTGATTTAGTTCATTTGTCCTCATCTTATAGGGGAGAAAATGAAAACCTAGGGATGGGAGGTGACTTGATTATATCAGTCGAATAACTTTAAGGAGGTATGCAAGAGCCATGCTCTCCAAATAAAATCTTGTGTTTTGACCTCTATCCTATCCTATCCTAGCTTTTTGGGGGTCAAACAAACAATATACGTTGGGGTAATATCTGGAGACACCCCTCACTCGTCTCTGTGAAGCCCTACCTTCACCACTTGTGCTCTTCGCAGATATTCAGATTCTCTCTCTCTCTCTCTCTCTCTCTCTCTCTCTCTCTGCTCCTATTGATGCAGTTCACTCAAAGCACTTGGACATTTGCTGGAGGAAAGACCAGCTCATGGCTGACCTTGTGGTCAAGATCCTACTATAATGAATTTCTGTTTTTCAACCAAAATTAAGGGAGAGGCTAAGTTCAGAAAGAGGCCCCTTTCCTTATGGATTTTCCAACAGTGCGACTGTCTGGGGCCAAAGTTGGAATCTCACATCTCTTTCCACTGAAGAGCTTTTGAAATGAGGCCATATTTCCATTTACTGAGGCTGATCTGAATGTGGAATTAGGATCAGAGGTTTAAATGATAGGAGGTCAGATAAAATTCTTAGAGGGCATGTGCTGTACGTTCCGGAGTATTCAAACAGAGGCTGAATCCTGAAGTTGCGATCCTCCTAGGAGTGGGATATTGGACTAGGTACAAATTCAGGTCCTACACTGTCTCTGCACGTGCATTCTGTAGAGTACATTCTAGAGGCAGGGATATTCCTTATGCCTCTCTCAGTCCACTCCAACTTTGGGTTTCTACCTCCTTGATACTACCCTTGGGACAATAAGGAGGTATCCGTGGCCAGTTGTTCTTGGTGACAAGCACTTGGGGCTCGGCAGTGCTGTTCTCAGCAGTGAAGTGCACACACGACGATGATGGTATTAGCTGACACTCCCCCTGTGCTTATCACATGCACAGCTTGAATGTGAAAACATTTTCAACTTGTAAACTGCCATTTAAATTTTACCATCTATCAGACACCCCAGAGACCTGTACAGATTTCTCTAATGAGTAAATTAGGAAAGTGATTTAAAACTCATAAAGTGTCATATTTTTGTGGCTCGATCCTTCTCTCTGACTTTTAGCCTGAGAATAAAGAGCTGAGATATCTGACGGTGTTTGGTTTTATGAATGTTTATTTGTGAGTAGAAGTGAGGGGTCCAGGGTGTGGGTGACTAAAGGCCAGTGTACCTGCATGTAAGAGGAGGGGGGGCACTGTGGATGAAGCCTTCAGTCTCCCTTTTAGTTTACTTAGCACAATCTCTCCCACAAGATCCTCTGGGGTTCCAGTTAGAACTTCTTTGCATGCTGGATGATGGAAATGTCCTATATCTCGATTGGGGTATACACATATATGTATATACTTGTTAAAACTTCCTCAAATGATACATTTAAAATGGTTATATTTTATTGCGTACAAGTTATACTTCACTAGAGGTATTTTTTTTAAAAGTTCTTTGTGTGAGTCCTGAAAAAAAAACCACTCAGGAATCTTACAAAAACATCATAAAAACTCGTTGGAGAATAAATTATACATGATCACAGCATCCAATTTCAGAGTTTGGAGTGTGATTACTACCAGGTTTCCTCGTTGCCTTTGCAGTCAAACCCTTCCCTCAAATCCTGGCCCAGGCAGCCATGGACGTGCTTTCCGTCACTATTGGTTTGCTTATTACAGAATTTCATGTAAACAGATTCACATGGCATGTTTTTTTCTTGCATCTGGCTTTTGTATTTGTTGGTAGTTAGTTCTTTTTATTGTTGAGCAGTATTCTGTTGTACAAATATGCCAGAATTTGTTTATTCTTTCTCCCTGTTAATGGACTTCTGGGTTGTTTCCAGTTCTGGGTAAATATCCCAGAGTGAAATTTCTGAGTCATATGATAAGTGTATGTTTACCTTTGTAAAAAACTGCCAAACTGTTTGCCAAAGCAGATGTACCATGTTGTATTTCCACCAGCAACGCATGAGTGCTCTTGTTCTCAACATCATTTCCAGCATTTGGAGTTGTTGGTTTTTTAAATTGTGGACTTTTTGGTGGGTATGGAGTGATATCTCATTGCAGTACATGTAGCACTTTAAAACCCAAAAAGTAAAAAGAAAACATGCAAGAAATACAGAAGACAGGTTAAGCTGATAAGCATTACTGTGGTCTGCATTACGCTGAGCTAAAATAATCAATTTCCAATGACTCCTTGGTTGGACTGAAGAGAGAATTGAGACCCTGTGGTGCCTTCAATGGGCTGCTGGCTCAAAAGATGGCTCATCCAGAATCTGGGGGCAGGTTCAGGAAGGATCCTGATTGGGACCAGGAGGATCTGACCTAATGGGTAGGAGAAAGAGCAATGATGGAAATTCTTCCAGAACTCTCTCACTTCCAGGAGCTAACATGCAACTGTTAAAATTAGGTGTCTCTTCCAAGTCTCCAAAGGGTTTAGAATTGCTTTCAGAGATAGCAGTTAAATTACTAAAAATTGTAATTAAACAAAATTTCTGCAACCTATGATCATTTCTATAATGAGCCACTGCTACACAGATAAAGGTCTTTAATAGTTGATTTTTGAGTTCTGGAAGAGGAGTGTTGGAGAGTCATGTTGTTTGGGGGAATGCTTTCTCCTACACCTCAGGTTTTCATACCAAGCAGGGAATCATGACTCCCTGATAGAAAAAAGTGGGAATGATCCTGCCTCTCCTCTGCATACTGGGGTATGACAGTCAAAATATTTAACAGCCTGTAGAGCCTGGGCACCAATCAGCCAGAAAAGATGGCACTTTGTGTGACTTTGGAGCCCCTGCTGTGCCAGGCACTGTCATTGGAAGGACTGAGAGGTCTGGGAGCAGGCACTGAAGGCTAAAGGAGATACTCTTTGTCAGATGCAAGTTTTCCAGTATTGTCACCAAAGGCGCAGCTCTACCAGTGTGTAGGGGCTGACATAGGAGGAAGAGCAATTTGTTGGGGTGATAAGTTGGGGAGAAGGAACTCGGTGACTGTGGTTGAGCCTGGGCTTTCTCATGACATTGGGCTGCCTGCCTCCCTTGTCCACACACCAGAGGCTACTGGGCAAGCCCTACCATGAGGCAGAGGCAGGCAGGTGCCTGGGACTCAGAGGGTATGGTTAATTCAAGAGTGAAGGTTAGTAAGCCTGCTGAGCAATGTGCTGGGATCCACTTTTCATCAGTAATAACTGTCTGATTCCTGTATCAATTGTTTCCACATCTGGTGTGGAAAGCAGGACTACAATTAACTTGCACTCCTAAAAACCCAATACTATTGTTAGTGGGTCCCCAGCTTCATTTATGGGAGGTGATCCTTGTTTCTAAATAACCAGTTCCCAATTTTAGACATAAATATCCCTAGCAGAAACAATTGCTCAGGTTTCCATAACTTGATGGATATACTGTAATATCATTCCATTCCTTTTAGTTTATTTCCAGCACACCAAGCAATACCCTGATTGACATGTTGGTTTCCTAGGGTACTTGCTCAGCTGAAGGATGTGTCCTGTGCAAGCAACAAAATTGTGAAGTGTGGACAGGGGTCTTATTCACTTGTATTATGTTAAAATATCTAAAAAATTTTTCAGGGAGCTGGACCGTTTATTTTGAATGAGCTAACAGCCTTACAGGAATTAACTATGGAGCATATAAATACACCAACAAAGAACATGGCATAAAGAAGACAACTAAAAGAGAAATTACGTACATTTGCACACTTCCTGCTCTTCCACTTTGTGGCTATTTGACATAGAGCAGGTTACTTACCCTCTTTGTGCCTCAGTTGCTACAACAATAAAATAAAATAATAAGAAGATTCAATATTATGAGGCTATTGTGAAAACAAATTAAATGTATATGAAATAAATAACACATACAATAAAGTGGGCATATGAAAATGTCATGTAAATTTTGAAAATTTCATATAAAATGTATTACTATTATTATTATCTTTTGTAACAGAAAAAAAAAAGTATGACCAGCAGTAGATCAATGATGGAGCATTGTTGATGATGAAGATGGTGATGTTTGTCCTCAAAATCCTGAGTCCACTGGTTTCCTTCTGTTTTTTCTAAGGTGCTACCTTGGTTGGAAGATCAACCAGTTGTCCATGCAAGAGATTAAACTCTTCAAGAAATAAGAAAAAAAAGGAAGGAAAGATGGAAAGAAGAAAGGAAGGAGGGAGGTGAGGGAGAGAGAAAAGGGAGGAAGGAAGGAAAAATAAAGTAAATCTGCACTTTAGAAAGGTATAACTTTTTTCCAGTGGCTTGGCACTTCCGCACTACCTGGATGAAAAGTGAATGATTCAGAAAATATCTACCATTAACATCATTATCGGGATTTGCCCAGTGGAGTGCAGATTCGATCACTGTCCCTTGGAATGAACTGTGGAAACCCAGAAGTCTCCATATATTTTCAGTCCATTTGACCCCCCCCCCCCCGCAAGATTCCTGCTCAGCAGAGAAGCCCACACTTCTCAGAAGATGGGTGATGGGCAGCTCTGCTGGTCAGTTTCATGTGTCAGTATGGGCGGGCATTGTACCTCATCATTCAGTGACACTAGTGTAGGTGTTTCTGTGGAGATACTTTGTCGATGTGATTAACATCCTCAGTTAGTTGACTTTAAGAAAAGACATAGTCTTTGAGACTCTAGGTGGGCCTGATCCAGTCAATGAAAGGCTTTATAAGAGCA